>NC_092089.1:48401793-48701793 GCF_045679555.1 Salvelinus alpinus | reverse complement strand
TAACTGCGTCCCAAATGGCACCCTATTCCCTATGTAGTGCACTAATACTGTATGTGTCCCTTCCTAGGTGGTAGGGGAGTGGCGCTTCAGTCTCATCCACTGTGACATCCTACTGACCCTGGACGTCATGATGTGTACTGCCAGCATTCTCAACCTCTGTGCCATCAGCATCGACAGGTACTCACACTTTCTCTATCTATCTACAGTATCTCTATCTCTCTCTATATACAGTATCTGTCTGTCTATATGTCTGTCTGTCTGTCTTGCTCTTTCTCACTCTCCCCTCATCACTCTCTTCTCACACTCTCCAAAATCTGGATTGATTTCATAGTGCCCTTGCAGCAAAAAAAAAACGTTTTTTAAGGAGATGGTAATGTCTCCTGGTGGGAAATGTATTTTTTATTGCTTGCTATTGTTGCTTTCCCACAAAGAAAAAAAGAAAAATCAGGACACCATTTTCATCTTTTCGGGTAGCCTCCTCACTTCTCAAGTATCATTATCTTCTTAACATGAGCTTATTTTGTCCAACCAAACCCATACCCTTTTATAACCGTTGAAAGAAATGGACCGTTTCAGCAGCCTCTCCTCACACCAGGCTTTCTATGGAGGACTCTTAGATTGGTTTGTCACGCTGCTGCACTGTGAAACTGACTTGGACAGCTTTTGTTTGTGTTTGCCTGGTGAATGAGAGGAACTGACAATGCAACTTAACTCAGTGTGGGCGGTGGTGGACAAGGTGTTCGTGTGCATGCGTGGTTGTTTGTGCGTGTGTGTAGGTGTTAGCTCTAAATACAGCATGTGTGTGCAGGTACACGGCAGTGGCGATGCCCATGCTGTATAACACCAGATACAGCTCCAGGAGGAGGGTGGCTCTGATGATTGCTGTCGTGTGGTTCCTCTCCTTCGCCATCTCCTGCCCTCTGCTGTTTGGACTCAACAACACAGGTCTGTCTCTGTCTGTTTCGATCTCTGTCTGTTTCTGTCTTTCTCTCCTTTTCTCTGTCTCTCTCGCGGTCTCTTTGTCCCCCTCTTTCTCAGTGACCACATTTACATACACACCAATATCCCATTATTTGGGATACTCAAGTATTCTGTTTTTGAGTTGACGCATATAAACGTCATATTCCATTTACAACAACCCGAAAAACCCGGATAAGATGCCTGGGATATGCTGATATGCCCCAGAAAACTGCTCACCAGAATAATGTCTTACATCGATAGAATGAATGCATTAGTAATCTAGTTAACGCCTGTAAAGTTGTCTGTTTCGTTTAGGGACCGGGGAGAAAATGCAATAACTCCAAAACAGTGGAAAGATTGGTCCTCTGCAAAATGTCCAAATGTCATCAGTTTGACCGGTTTTAAGGAAATTAAAAGCTGAGAAAAAGACATTTCTGATAAGACTTTAGTTTTTCTTTTGTGCATATTTTATGCGGTTGAAATACTGCTTGCATAAGTGTCAAAGAAAACACATTACACGCATATTTGCATTTTCTCAAGAGATGCTTAAAGAAATCTTTCTCCACTCCTGTTCCTGAGACAAAATTTTACATTTGTATAATTTCAATGCAAGAAATGCATAATTATGCTGGAGTTAATATGATATTACGCTACATGTGAGTGGTCATAGGCCTACAGTCAAATCAAATTGTATTTGTCACATGCATGAAATGCTTACTTACAAGCCCTTAACCAACAATGCAGTTTTAAGAAAATATTTACTAAATAAACTAAAGTTTAAAAAAGTAACACAATAAAATAACAGTAATATGGCTACATACAGGGGATACCGGTACCGAGTCAATGTGCGGGGGTACAGGTTAGTCAAGGTAATTGAGGTCATTTGTAAATGTGCTGTAGGTAGGGGTAAAGTGACTATGCATAGATAATAAACAGCGAGTAGCAGCAGTGTAAAAGCAAAGAGGGGTGGTGTCAATGCAAATAGTCCGGCTAGCCATTTGATTAATTATTCAGCAGTCTTACGGCTTCAGGGAAGAAGCTGTTAATTAGCCTTTTGGACCTAGACTTGGTGCTCTGGTACTGCTTGTCGTGCGATAGCAGAGAGAACAGTCTATGACTTGGGTGACTGGAGTCTTTGACCATTTTTTTGGCCTTCCTCTGACACCGCCTAGTATATAGGTCCTGGATGGCAAGAAGCTTGGCCCCGGTGATGTACTGGGCCGTACGCATTACCCTCTGTAGCGCCTTACGGTCAGATGTCGAGCAATTGCCATACCAGGCGGTGATGCAACCGGTCAGGATGCTCTCTGGTGCAGCTGTAGAACTTTGAGGATCTGGGGAGTCAAGCCAAATCTTTTCAGTCTCCTGAGGGGGAAAAGGCGTTGTCGTGCCCTCTTCACGACTGTCTTGATGTGTTTAGTCCATGATAGTTTGTTGGTGCTGTAGACTCCCCATTGATGTGAATGGGGGCATGTTCGCCCCTCTTTTTCCTGTAGTCCACGATCAGCTCCTTTTGTCCCTATAGGCTGTCTCATTGTTGTCAGTGATCAGGCCTTCCACCATTGTGTCGTCAGCAAACTTAATGATGGTGTTGGAGTCGTGCTTGGCCACAGTCATGGGTGAACAGGGAGTACAGGAGGGAACTAAGCACCAACCACTGAGGGGCCCCGGTGTTGAGGATCAGCATGGCAGATGTGTTGTTGCCTACCCTTACCACCTGGCTGCGGCCCGTCAGGAAGTCCAGGATCCAGTTGCAGAGGGAGGTGTTTTGTCCCAAAGTCCCTAGCTTAGTGATGATCTTTGTGGGCACTATGGTGTTGAACACTGAGCTCTAGTAAATGAACAGCATTCTCACATAGATGTTCCTTTTGTCCAGATGGGAAAGGCCAGTGTGGAGTGCAATTGAGATTGTGTCATCTGTGGATCTGTTGGGGTGTTGTGCAAATTGTAGATGGGTCTAGGGTTTCCAGGATGATGGTGTTGATGGTGTTGATGTGAGCCATGACCAGCCTTTCAAAGCACTTCATGGATACCGACGTGCGTGCTACTGAGCAGTAGTCATTTAGATAGGTTACCTTTGTGTTTTTGGTCACAGGGACTATGGTGGTCTGCTTGAAACATGTAGGTTTTACAGACTCGGTCAGGGAGAGGTTGAAAATGTCAGTGAAGACACTTGCCAGTTGGTCAGCGCATGCTCTGAGTACACATCCTGGTAATCCATTTGGCCCCGCACCCTTGTGAATACTGTGGCCTGTTTTTACATCAGCTATGGAGGGGTGCTCTCATGCATGCTACAGTGTTGCTTGCCTCGAAGTGAGCATAAAAGGCATTTAGCCCGTCTGGTAGGCTCGCGTCACTGGGAAGCTCTCGGCTGAGTTTCCCTTTGTAGTCCGTAAAAGTTGGCAAGTCTGCCACGTCCGACAAGCGTAAGAGCTGGTGTAGCAGGATTCAATCTTAGTCCTGTATTGATGCTTTGCCTGTTTGATGGGTCTTCTGCGGGCATAGCGGGATTTCTTATAAGCGTCCGGATTAGTGTCCCGCGCTTTGAAAGCGGCAGCTCAAGCCTTTAGATTGGTGCGGATATTGCCTGTAATCCATGGCTTCTGGTTGGATAATGTACGTACGGTCACTGTGGGGATGACTCGTCAATGCACTTATTGATGAAGCCGGTGACTGAGGTAGTATACTCCTTCTTTGCCATTGGATGAATCCCGGAACATATTCCAGTCTGTCCTAGCAAAACAGTCCTGTAGCGTAGCATCAATCTCACACAAATCATCAAGGAACCCACCAGGTACAACCCTAAATCCGTAAACATGGGCACCCTAATAGACATTATCCTGACCAACTTGCCCTCCAAATACACCTCTGCTGTCTTCAATCAAGATCTCAGCGATCACTGCCTCATTGCCTGTATCCGCTACGGGTCCGCGGTCAAACGACCACCCCTCATCACTGTCAAACGCTCCCTAAAACACTTCTGCGAGCAGGCCTTTCTAATCGACCTGGCCCGGGTACCCTGGAAGGATATTGACCTCATCCCGTCAGTTGAGGATGCCTGGTCATTCTTTAAAAGTTACTTCCTCACCATATTAGACAAGCATGCTCCGTTCAAAAAATGCAGAACTAAGAACAGATATAGCCCTTGGTTCACTCCAGACCTGACTGCCCTCGACCAGCACAAAAACATCCTGTGGCGAACTGCAATGGCATCGAAGAGCCCCCGCGATATGCAACTGTTCAGGGAAGTCAGGAACCAATACACGCAGTTAGTCAGGAAAGCAAAGGCCAGCTTTTTCAAGCAGAAATTTGCATCCTGTAGCTCTAACTCCAAAAAGTTCTGGGATACTGTAAAGTCCATGGAGAACAAGAGCACCTCCTCCCAGCTGCCCACTACACTGAGGCTAGGTAACACGGTCACCACCGATAAATCCGTGATAATCGAGAATTTCAATAAGCATTTCTCAATGGCTGGCCATGCCTTCCTCCTGGCGACTCCAACCTTGGCAACACCCCCCCCCCCCCCCCCCCCCCCGCTGCTACTCGCCCAAGCCTCCCCAGCTTCTCCTTTACCCAAATCCAGATAGCAGATGTTCTGAAAGAGCTGGAAAACCTGGACCCATACAAATCAGCTGGGCTTGACAATATGGACCCCCTATTTCTGAAACTGTCCGCCGCCATTGTCGCACCCCCTATTACCATCCTCTTCAACCTCTCCTTCGTATCATCTGAGATCCCCAAGGATTGGAAAGCTGCCGCGGTCATCCCCCTCTTCAAAGGGGGAGACACCCTGGACCCAAACTGTTACAGACCTATATCCATCCTGCCCTGCCTATCTAAGGTCTTCGAAAGCCAAGTCAACAAACAGATCACTGACCATCCCACCGTACCTTCTCCACTGTGCAATCCGGTTTCCGAGCCGGTCACGGATGCACCTCAGCCACGCTCAAGGTACTAAACGATATCATAACCGGCATCGATAAAAGACAGTACTGTGCAGCCGTCTTCATCGACCTGGCCAAGGCTTTCGACTCTGTCAATCACCGTATTCTTATCGGCAGACTCAGTAGCCTCGGTTTTTCTAATGACTGCCTTGCCTGGTTCACCAACTACTTTGCAGACAGAGTTCAGTGTGTCAAATCGGAGGGCATGTTGTCCGGTCCTCTGGCAGTCTCTATGGGGGTACCACAGGGTTCAATTCTCGGGCCGACTCTTTTCTCTGTATATATCAATGATGTTGCTCTTGCTGCGGGCGATTCCCTGATCCACCTCTACGCAGACGACACCATTCTGTATACTTCTGGCCCTTCCTTGGACACTGTGCTATCTAACCTCCAAACGAGCTTCAATGCCATACAACACTCCTTCCGTGGCCTCCAACTGCTCTTAAACGCTAGTAAAACCAAATGCATGCTTTTCAACCGTTCGCTGCCTGCACCCGCACGCCCGACTAGCATCACCACCCTGGACGGTTCCGACCTAGAATATGTGGACATCTATAAGTACCTAGGTGTCTGGCTAGACTGCAAACTCTCCTTCCAGACTCATATCAAACATCTCCAATCCAAAATCAAATCTAGAGTCGGCTTTCTATTTCGCAACAAAGCCTCCTTCACTCACGCCGCCAAACTTACCCTAGTAAAACTGACTATCCTACCGATCCTCGACTTCGGCGATGTCATCTACAAAATAGCTTCCAATACTCTACTCAGCAAACTGGATGCAGTTTATCACAGTGCCATCCGTTTTGTTACTAAAGCACCTTATACGACCCACCACTGCGACCTGTATGCCCTAGTCGGCTGGCCCTCGCTACATGTTCGTCGTCAGACCCACTGGCTCCAGGTCATCTACAAGGCTATGCTAGGTAAAGTGCCGCCTTATCTCAGTTCACTGGTCACGATGGCTACACCCACCTGTAGCACGCGCTCCAGCAGGTGTATCTCACTGATCATCCCTAAAGCCAAAACCTCATTTGGACGCCTTTCCTTTCAGTTCTCTGCTGCCTGCGACTGGAACGAATTGCAAAAATCTCTGAAGTTGGAGACTTTTATCTCCCTCAACAACTTTAAACATCTGCTATCCGAGCAGCTAACCGATCGCTGCAGCTGTACATAGTCCATCGGTATATAGCCCACCCAATTTACCTACCTCACCCCCCATACTGCTTTTATTTATTTACTTTTCTGCTCTTTTGCACACCAGTATCTCTACTTGCACATGATCATCTGATGATTTATCACTGCAGTGTTAATCTGCTAAATTGTAATTATTTGATTTATTGCCTACCTCCTCATGCCTTTTGCACACATTGTATATAGATTCTCTTTTTTTCTACCATGTTATTGACTTGTTTATTGTTTACTCCATGTGTAACTCTGTGTTGTTGTCTGTTCACACTGCTATGCTTTATCTTGGCCAGGTCGCAGTTGCAAATGAGAACTTGTTCTCAACTAGCCTACCTGGTTAAATAAAGGTGAAATAAAAAAATGAAATAAAAATCCGCATCATCTGACCACTTCTGTATTGAGCGAGTCACTTGTACTTCCTGCTTTAGTTTTTGCTTGTAAGCAGGAATCAGGAGGATATAATTATGGTCAGATTTGCCAAATGGAGGGTGAGGGAGAGCTTTGTACGCGTCTCTATGTGTGGAGTAAATGTGGTCTAGAGTTTTTTTCCCTCTGATTGCACATTTGACATGCTGGTAGAACGTAGGTGAAATGGATTTAACCCTTGTGTAATCTTAACATTCTGTACACTCCCCTTGTCCTAAGGGTAAAAAATGACTCGCCTTCACTTTACCCCTAAAATATAGCAGCTTAATTGAATTTTAAACCCCAAATCTATTTTGCATGAAGAAACAACCTGTCATTCATCAAACTTTGAATATCTGGGTTTTCCCTCTTCACAATGCAGAAAGACTGCATTTAATCAGTGGACACCACTCGTTTTTATTACAACACACCTGTTGTAATTGTTTTCTTTACTAAAGTAGAGGAATTTTATTATTATTGCTAAAGGTACTGCATAGGTGTAAACATATTTTTTTTAGCAAGAGAGCACTTGTATAGCTTACGAAAGTAGCAGAAATGTGCAGAAAGTAGTTTTGAATGCATTTTATTGAAGGGAAACTTTTTTGCCAACATATTGATATATTCCTCATTGTACAGTATATAAGAATATAACTACAAAATATATATTTTTTAACATTGCCCCCACCCACAAGGTGTATAAACAACAACAAATAAGAATAAAATAAGATAATAGATACAAAACAAAAATGTGAAGAAGATAAATCAATGCACTCTAATTAGCACATGTAGGACAGTATGCAAGTGTGTGTGCGCATGGACTTTGCAGATGTATTTCTCACATGTGCAGCACATTTAGTATTTGTTTTACAGTCCTTCTTTGGGGGGTAGACGTGGCATCTCCTCCTCTTGCCTGCCCCAGCTGCAGCCTCAGGTGGATCAGGACAAGATTCAGCCCCCTGAACAGCTTTCACAAGCGCTGCAGAGGCTGCTGTGCGGGGGAGGCGCTCCCTTCTTTGAATGTGTGGGTTTACAAGTGACTTTCCCAGCTGCTCCAGGAACACCCTCCTCTTGTTCCACTTATCAAGCATCCAGGTAGGGTTGATCTTGTTCCATATCACAAAGGCATTGTGTGAGGACACATCAATTATGTTATGGATGATGGATTCTAATGAAGTGAAGGATAAAGCCGATATTGTAGTTTTTTTTTAACAAGTACGTCATATCTGCTGGTTCAGTTTTTGATAATGGTGGGGCCCAGGCCTCTAATATAAGCTCTGTTACAGTCAACTATGATATAGGCCCTCGTGAACCATTTTAACTTTGAGCCTGTTTCTTATACTGAAGTCTATAAAGCACTAAAGGCAATAGACACTAAAAAGTCTGCAGGTCCAGACAACCTGGACCCCTACCTCTTAAAGATAGCAGCTGGTGTTATTACTGAACCTGTGGCTCACATTTTCAACTTGAGTCTCTTGACCAATTCCAAACCCAGCATTTGGAAATCAGCGTATGTCCTCCCACTGCTAAAGGGTGGAGATCCCTCAGATGCTAATATCTATTGTCCTATCTCTAAACTCCCTATCCTGGCCAAAGTCTATGAATCCCTATTGATCTCACAGTTCAAAAACTTCTTAATTAAAAATAACATACTGAGCAGGGTTCAGTCTGGCTTTAGATCGGGGCACAGCACCGCAACTCCAGCTACGGCAGTGGCAAATAACATCATTAATGCACTTGATAAAAAGCAACATTGTACTGCTCTGTTTGTGGATTTATCAAAGGCATTTGATTCAGTTGACCATGAATTGTTGCTAGCTAGACTCTATCTCGCTAGACTCTATCTTTTTGACAGAACACAATGTGTATGTACTGACAATCACAAGTCTGGCTTTCTTGAGGTTAATAGAGGTGTGCCCCAGGGTTCCATTTTAGCTCCTGTGTTCTCAGTTTGTATAAAATATTTGGTAAATGGGATGCAATGAAGTGAAGGGGATGCAACCAGCATAGTTACATCTATATGCAGATGATACCGTTATATATTCATGTACTCCTTCTCTGGTTCAGGCTGTTGAAGAGCTCCAGACTGCTTTTCAGTCACTGCAGGCCTCCCTTTATGGTCTCAAACTGGTCTTGAATGTACAAAAAACAAAATTCATGTCCTTTACCAGAGCTATAACTCTGCCAGAGAACGTTAGCATTGTCACATCTGGTGGCTTATCCATTGAAAAAGTGTCATCCTACAAATACCTAGGTGTTTGGTTGGATGACAAGTTGTCCTTTAAAGTTCATGTGGATAATCTTGTGACAAAGCTTAAATTGAAATTGGGTTTTTATTTTCGTAATAAGGCTTGCTTCCCACTTATGGCTATAAAGAAGCTTGTTCAGGCCACTTTTCTCTCTGTAATTGATTATGGTGACTTGTTGTACATGCATGCAACCTCCTCCGTCTTACAGAGACTGGACTCTGTTATCATGCATCCTTGTGCTTTATTACAAATGCCAAGTCACTCACCCACCATTGCACATTGTACCAAATGGTAGGTTGGACCTCACTTTATATGCACAGAAAGTTACATTTGTATGTGTATATCTACTAAACCATTTTGGGTAAACTCCCTCTTTACCTCTGTAGTCTGGTCTCCTTCACCACCAGCAGATACCATACCCGGTCTGCTAGGTGGTTGCTACTTAAAGTCCCCAGGACATTCACAGTATTAGGCAAGACTGCATTCTCTTCTCGTGCACCAGACGCATGGAATAATCTACAATCCATGCTTCATCTAGATATGTTAGTGCCACTGAATGAATTAAAAATATTGATGGGAGACTCTGTTACAGAGGAATGTAAATGCTTTTTTTAGGCTGGATCATGTTGTTGTATGTTTTAATTATGTAATGTATTGATTGGGGTGGCAGGTAGCCTAGTGGTTAGAGCGTTGTACTAGTAGCCGAAAGGTTGCAAGATTGAATCCCTGAGCTGACAAGGTGAAAATCTGTTGTTTTGCCCCTGAACAAGGCAGTTAACCGACTTTTCCTAGGCCATCATTGAAAATAAGAATTTGCTCTTAACTGACTTGCCTAGTTAAATAGAGAAAAATAAAAAAAACTGTTGCTGCCTTCTTGGCCAGGTCTCCCTTGAAAAAGAGACACTGCATCTCAATGGACTTTTCCTGGTTAAATAAAGGTAAAAAAAAAAAAAAAATGGAAGATGACCAGGGGCCAGCGGGCAGTCATCATCCTGCAGCTGTAAATTCCAATCACCTTGTCCAGGTAGTTCACGCCTCCTTTGTTGTGGTTGTAGTCCAGGATGATGGCTGGCTTCCTGTCCTCGCGATCACTGATCGCAGCCGTTTTGTACAGTGTGCTCAGGAGGACCACTTTCTTGTTCCTATTTGGGACGTAAGAAACTAGAGTGGTGGTGGGGATGAAGGCAAACTTTGATGAGAAGCCCTCTCTCCCCTTGTTGTGAGGAGTGCAGGGGGGAACTCAGGCTTCTTTCTAACTGTGCCAACCATGGTGAACTTCCTCTTCAGGAGCTCCTTGCTGAGTTCAGTCAGTAGCACACATAATCTCAATTTCTCATTGTGTGTGTGTTTTTGTGGTGTAAATAATTTTATAACTGCCGGGTCAAAATGACCCTAAGACCATTGATATACTGTGTAAGCTACATATAGCTTGCCTAAATAGTTTCATGTACTGTAACTGCCCTCCTGAAAACATTAGGAATTGTTTGACTATCTCCTTGTGTCTGTCATGCTTATGTTTGCAATAGCCTACTGTTACAACAGACTAACTAAGTTTGTTCGAACTGTTTTGTGTACAAGCGGCAGCGAAGTCACAGAGTTGACTGAGCACTGAGCAGCAGCTTAACCTCAACAACAGCCAGTGAAATTGCAGGGCGCCAAATTCAAAACAACAGAAATCCCATAATTAAGATTCCTCAAATATAGAAGTATTTTACACCATTTTAAAGATACACTTGTTGTAAATCCAGCCACAGTGTCCGATTTCAAAAAGGCTTTACGACGAAAGCACACCAAACGATTATGTTAGGTCAGCACCTAGTCATAGAAAAACATAGCCATTTTTCCAGCCAAAGAGAGGAGTCACAAAAAACAGAAATAGAGATAAAATGAATCACTAACCTTTGATGATCTTCATCAGATGACACTCATAGGACTTCATGTTACACAATACATGTATGTTTTGTTCGATAAAGTTCATATTTATATCCAGAAATCTTTACATTGGCGCGTTATGTTCAGTAATGTTTTGCCTCCAAAACATCCGGTGATTTTGCAGAGAGCCACATCAATTTACAGAAATACTCATAATAAAAATTGCTAAAAGATACAGTTGTTATGCATGGAATTTTAGATAAACTTCTCCTTAATGAAATAAAAATAAAATTTAAACTTAAATAAGATTTCAAAAAAACTTTTCGGAAAAAGCACACCATGCAATAATCTGAGTACGGCGCTTAGACACAAAAACAAGCCATACAGATACCCGCCATGTTGTGGAGTCAACAGAAGTCAGAAATAGCACTATAAATATTCACTTACCTTTGATGATCTTCATCAGAATGCACACCCAGGAATCCCAGTTCCACAATAAATGTTTGTTTTGTTCGATAAAGTCCATCATTTATGTCCAAATACCTCCTTTTTGTTCGCGCGTTTAGTACACAAATCCAAACTCACGATGCGCGGGCAGGTCCAGGCAAAAGTTCAGACAAAGTCATATTACAGTTCGTAGAAACATGTCAAACGACGTATAAAATCAATCTTTAGGATGTTTTTATCATCAATCTTCAATAATGTTTCAACCGGAGAATTCCTTTGTCTGTAGAAATGCAATGGAACGCAGCTAACTCTCACGGGAGCGCGCGAGACTGAGCTCGTGGCATCAAACAAGGTTCTAAAGACTGTCGACATCTAGTGGAAGCCTTAGGAAGTGCAATATGACCCCATAGACGCTGTATATTTGATAGGCAATGACTTGAAAAACTACAAACCTCAGATTTCCCACTTCCTGGTTGGATTTTTTCTCAGGTTTTTGCCTGCCATATGAGTTCTGTTATATTCACAGACATCATTCAAACAGTTTTAGAAACTTCAGAGTGTTTTCCATCCAAATCTACTAATTATATGCATATTCTAGCTTTTAGGACAGAGTAGCAGGCAGTTTACTCTGGGCACCTTTTTATCCAAGCTACTCAATAGTGCCCCCCAGTCCCAAAGAAGTTAAAGGAGGTAGACTAGTGGATCCCGCATGCACAGAAATCTCCGTATTTTTTTTGCAGCAAGTCGAGTTCCAGAAAATCCAGAACCACAGCCACTCCAATGAATCTATTCAATGCAATCACAAGTGCACTAGTCTCATTTACTCATTCAGTCTAGGAGAGACATAAACATGGCACGGGAAGTCACAGGTGAAGAAACCCACACTCCTTTTGTTATTAGCTATGTAAAATAACCATTGCAATCTTCCAGTCCATCTGTTGTAAGCCTGGAAGATTGCAGCCCTACTGGATATCTGGGTATCACCAGTTGGTGAGAGACAAAATGAATAATTAGTTAGATAGGCTTACGTCTGTTTAGTCATGATGCCCAGTTATTTCTTGAACTGCATTGTGGGTTAAGGGCTTGTAACTAAGCATTTCACGGTAAGGTCTACACTTCTTGTGTTCGGCGCATGTGACAAATGTGATTTGATTTGCAGTAACTGCAATCACTAAGAACACCATGCATGCACACACACACACTACTGCTTACTAACAGCTTTCAGCTCTGTATGCTTTAATCAGTCAACACGCATTTCAAGGAAAGAGGGACTCATTGATTGGCCTGTTGGTCCACGTACACAATACAGAATGTTTACCAGTGATGCAGGTGTCATTTTAAGTCGGAGGACGTGCCCATTATCACGTTTCGCTCAAGACGGTATTTTGATTTGAAAAATGTTTGCGTGGTCTCGGCGGAGCGGTAGCTCGTGCGAAAACAAGCCAACTGAGGTTTGGAACATAAGCTCCTACCTTGAGGACGGGGCTGAAGAGAGTACTGGTTTCGTATGCAAAGGCTGCACAGCTTGATGCAACTGAATGGCAACAACCACTTGAGCTGGAGGGGCCAACACTTAAAGCCAATTTATGCTTGATCTGAAAAATGTGGTCGGAGGCTTCGTATGGAGGGTGTGACACAATGGCGGAGCATCTGGAGGCATGCAGAGGCCAAATCAAGCTCCATTCCGCATGTCCGTGTGCCTCTCAAATTTTGTAACAATTCGAAGGGCTCCATATAGCTCCACGTTGACATGATTGGTTGACTGTAGCTGAGGGCGAGAGGTCTTGTATAAACACAAACTCACTTTCTTGACAACATCCTTCACAACAGCTCTGTGCTGCTCGGCAAAGCGCAAGAAGTATAAACGCCCTGACATCTGTAGGGGCCACATCGCAGTAAATGCTCTACGACCACTGCAGATGTCGGATTGACCATGCAGCGCCTTTAATCGGCATGTTAACATTCAGTAACCTTTTGAGAGCGCCTCTAGCCTTTGAACACATTGCTGGGAAAACAAGAAATGATGTGGCGCTCAGGGTCATCATGTGTCCTATAGAAAGGCTATGGTTATACTGTATATGGGGAAGCTTGAGTTTATTGGATTGGACCTACCACCTAAACATCCAATTCAACAGAAAGGCAGTATTTAAGGCACCTTCTTACAGTGTGCAGCATATAGTAATTTGCTAGCAGCTGTATAATGTTGAAAGGATTCAACTAGACTGCAGTGTGTTATGCTATAGGCCGTGGCCTGGCCTTATAAGAAGCAGATTTTAAATGCCTTTCAGATGTTGCATCCAGCTTGAATATGGAGAGAAAAAGCCATTGTCGAATGCTTATGTACCTGTCTTCTCTGAAGCTAAACCAGGCATTTACTTGGTTGCCACACCATTACAGAGTGGACTTTAACATATTTAACAGCGTTGACATCTTTGGCTATCTGACCTGAACTGTAGAGGAAAACTTCTCTCTTGCCTTAACATGCACCTCCTCCCACCTGTCCCCACTCCCAAACAACATCTCTGTGTTTCTATCCACCTCTTCTCATCCCCTTCACGCCATCAGCCAGTCGGGAGGAGACCAAGTGTGCCTTCGCTGATCCGTCCTTCGTGGTCTACTCGTCCGTGGCCTCCTTCTACGTTCCTTTCATCGTGACCCTGCTGGTGTACGCCCAAATCTGTGTGGTGCTGCGGAGGCGGGGACGACGCACCGTGCCCCGCAGACACGGCCTGCACCCACAGGGAGGAGGCAAGACGGGGGAGGGCCACAGGCACAGGAAGGTTCATGATTAGTCAATCAATCTATCAATCAACTAATCAGCCATTCATCAATCAATTAACCCCATAAAACAGCCAGCCAATAAATCAAAGGCAGGATGAGGAAGTCAAAAAAGCTTGATTTTTAGAAGACAGTAGGTCCAAAAGCAAGCATCTTTGATTTTCTATCCCTCATTCTTTTCTCTCCCTTCATCCTCTCAGAATAAGTGTACCCACCCCGAGGATGTGAAGCTGTGCACTCTGATCATGAGGCCCCCCACCAGCGCCCCCCAACGCAAGAAAGTGGTAAGTCGCTGGAACACTGTGAGCCACTGCACAGGGGAACTACTGTGACCATAAAGTTGGATTCCGAAAACTCCTATAACATGAGCCTTAGATTTGAACTACAGCACATATCTCTACATCTCTTGCTGTTTCCTCTGTCTCTATTTGTCCCTCCCTTCCCATCTTTTCTTCCTGTCTCTCTCTCTCTCCTCCCCCCTCCCCTATTAGACGTTAGTGAAGGAGGCAGGGGTGCACCCCCTGGATGAGGAACCTGTGGGGCGTGGTTTCCTGTCCCAGTTAGACCAGAGCCTCCCCCCACCTCACCCCCCTCCCCCCTCCGGACGAGCCACCAAGGTCTCCCTTTCTATCTCGGTGGCGCCCGCGCCCTTCCTGGCCCTGTCCCCGTCGGTGGCACCACGCTCCGCCCTCGTACCCCGCCGTGCCACCTTCGAGGACGGCATGAGTGGCCGCGAGCGATGGAGGGAGCGCAATGCAGACAGGGAGAAGGGAGCGATGGCGAAGGAGAGGGTGAAAGGGACCCTGTCGCAGCAGAAGGAGAGGAAGGCGACCCAGATGCTGGCTATCGTGCTAGGTGAGAGAAACAGGAGGAGACAATGAGGATGGCTGAATAGAGAGTGCTTCAGCCAGTCCCAATTCACTCCTTACCCCTTCCCCTTGGCCCTTCAATGTTTGATGATCTGAAGGGAAGGGGCAGAGAGTGAATTGAGACTGACTCACACCCTTTAATTCTCCTCCCTCCTCCATCAGGTGTGTTCATCATCTGCTGGCTACCCTTCTTCCTGACCCACGTGCTGAAGGCCCACTGTGGCAGCTGCTGTATCTCCCCCTCCCTGTACAGTGCTGTCACCTGGCTGGGCTACCTCAACAGTGCCGTCAACCCCGTCATCTACACCACCTTCAACATCGAGTTCCGCAAGGCCTTCATCAAGATCCTAAACTGCTGAGTACAGGGAAGAAGAGGAGGGGGGAGAGTGGGGGGGAAGGACAAGTGTGAAAAGTGTTTGAGTAGTGGAGAGAGGCAAAAAAAGGTCAGAGACTAGAAATAAAACTAAAGAAGGGAAAGAGAGAGGTGAAAACAAAGACAAGAAGGGAGTGGAAGGAGAGATAGAGGGGGAGGTAGAGAGAGGCGACGGAGAAGATAAAAAGGAGAATTTAAGAGGTCAAACAGAAGAGCAAGTGAATTAAGACAGAAATTGGGAATTATAAAGAGATGATGTACACGTCTGTAAATATAAAACATAACAGGGGGAGAGAAATATTCTGAAGGTTCTATGGGAAGAGATGGGTTTCTCATGGGGTAGGGCACAAACAGTGGCAAAAGACAGACTACAGTGGCAGAAGACTGTCCCGCTACGTACGAGGGTGACGTACGAGGATGACTAAGTAAATGTATTGCTCTCTGATACCGCTCTCGAACATACTGTCAAAGCGTCCGCAGACATTGTCCTGTTTTTACTCCGATACAGTTATTTACAGTTTGTAAATTACGTTAATAAAATGACAGAGGTAGTCTTTTAAGGAGATACACAATCAATCTGCACCTTCAAGCGCAATTTTTCATCCCAGTGTAAACAAGCCTATAAGAGATATATTATATTTAGAACATGATGATGTTGGTGAAGATATGATGCAATAATAACATGGTGATATGATGAGCGACTAATCAAGGTTTGTTTATAAAGTATATGTATATATTGTTGTTTAGAGTTTGTTAATGTGAGCTCTGCTGTAAATATCTGTATTACTGTTATTGTACATGTAATACATTATATTCTACTCATGTTGTTGCTGGTCTATTTCAAGTTTGCTGTGGGTTAGGGTCAATTCGAATTGAAGTCAGTCAATTCTGGAAATAAAGATATTTTCCAATTGAATAATAACGCAGAAAAAAGTTGTATTTTCAATGACCACTTATTCAGCTGAGGAGAAGCTATTTCAAAAGTCTAGCCGTTTTTTGTATTTTAAATTCAAATCACTTCCTGAATTGACTAAGTTCATTTCAAATTGACCCCAACCCTGCTGTACTGGTCAAACAATAGACAGAAATTGACTAATTGGTTTTCAAAACTGTTTAAATACATTTGCTCTACGTTGATGTTTGGCTCTTCTCTCAGCACTTCTTTAACCCCTCTACGTTGATGTTTGGCTCTTCTCTCAGCACTTCTTTAACCCCTCTACGTTGATGCTTGGCTCTTCTCTCAGCACTTCTTTAACCCCTCTACGTTGATGTTTGGCTCTTCTCTCAGCACTTCTTTAACCCCTCTACGTTGATGTTTGGCTCTTCTCTCAGCACTTCTTTAACCCCTCTACGTTGATGTTTGGCTCTTCTCTCAGCACTTCTTTAACCCCTCTGGTGGTGAAGCAGTGTGGACGCTCCCTATGCTTGTCTGCCAACACCTGTCTGTAATGTACAGTAATGTGAGAGGCCAAACAAATGCTGCTGATGTGAAACAGGACTCACACACACACAGAGATAGTGGGTCAGTGTAGGTCACTGACAGCGTTGGTGCGCGCCCCCCATTGATAACTCCCGTCCTATCAATAAACATAAACAAACTGCGTTTTTGTCATACTGTATACAAACCAACCTAGGAGATCATATAAAATGAGCAGCCCTTCAAATACAAATGGATTTATTGTATATTTAAAACACAAGTATGTTTGTTTTCATTCATTATACTGTGTATGTACCTGTGCACCTCTGTAACTGAGTATCTGCGAGTGTGAATGACTCGGCGGTACAGTATACATTACCCTCTGTTAAACTCTGACCCTGGCTCACAATTATTCACGTGCATATTTCATGATCCCCGATGACAAGAGTGCATAGATCTGTTACATCCCTACCTTGTCCAGTACTGATAGCACCTACCTACCTCCAGAGGAGGAGAGAAAGATTAAGGAGAGGTGTAACTCATGAGAGGAGAAGGAGAGGGATGATGGGGGGTGAGATAATGAAACGATTAGGAAAGGAACAAGGTTGGGTACGGAAGGAGGAGTGCAGGTAGAAGAAAAGACAAAAGAGGAGCGGTCTGGCGAAAATAAACTGAAAAAGACCAAGCATGGGATAGACGATGCCTTTGACAGAATTGTTGCCACTATTTCAAGGATGTTTTAATTGTGACTTTGGAATTCCAACTTTGAGTGAAGGAGCAATAGATTAAGTTGAATAATCCCTGATGAAGTAGAGATGCACAGCTCTCTATGGCTTACATTCAGGTCAAATCAATTTAGTATCTAAACTTTTTTTTGTAAACAAAATGTCCTTGCCTAATCTACAATGGGTGGTATTTGACTGATTTCCCAGCAAGCTTCTAATTCCTTATAGCTCTATTATAGCAGTTATGCGCTTCCTCATAATTTTCTCTCTAACTCTCATTCATGCACACAATTCTGTCGATTCAGAACTGACAGCACAAAACTTCTGGAGGACTTAATGTGTATACAGATATGTTAATAAATCCTGTGTGTGCTTGTAAGAACAGAGATTGTGTCAAGATGTAAACATTTACACTTAAAACACATTGTACAGGTTCTTAAAAGCGTGTCTATATCTCTGCTGAAGGGCACCCGTCGTACCTCTGGTACCAATTCATCTGGGATAGGCCCAGAGCTCCCCTCTCTGGTCTGCTCTCCTACCCAGCCTCATACCCTCTCTGCTGAATCCCACTCAGGGCAGACTCCCCCTGATCAGATCCATCCTCCACCACCTGGCACACGCCTCCAACCCCTACAGCATCGGTCTGCTATCACCCCCCTCGCCCAACCACTCCTCACACCACCCCCTCAGAAACTCCTATACCCAAACCTCACAAGTATAGATATGAAGGCCTCCATTTTCCTTCCACATGCACAACGTCCACGCAATGAGCCCCTTACCCCATCCCTCGGAACCTGCCCCTCGGTTTCCCTCAATGTTGCCCCTGGGGGTGTACCAGTGGGGGTATTCCAGTTACCATCCTCTACACTCTTTGCACTCATGGGGATTCCCACTTACCACTTGGGAATGGGCATACCGCCACCATCTCCCAATGCCCATCAGACAGACACAACCCCAACACCTAGCCCCTCTGAGAGGAATCTAAAGGCCCAACAGCCCCGAACAGAAGCACGATTTGATCCCCCTACGTCCTCCTCTGAGGTACCCATGGAGGCCCAATCCCCAAAGGTAGTCCCCTCGCCCCCCCAACCCCCGGACTTGGCCTGCTCAGAGGACCCAAATTCAGAGACCTCCTCGCCACTCCCTCCCTGTGATCGCCCTCTGGAGGTCCCACAGAGGAAGCCATCTGAAGTGGATGAAGTATCTGTTGGGCTAACACTCCCCAAAGACTGCCCTGATGAAGAGCCAGGTAGGCTACTGTGCCGTATTTGAGAGAGAGACTTGAATACACGGGCATATTCATTACGGAAACTGTTTACCGTTTATAAACCAAACGGAAGCAAACAGAGCAAAACAAGAGTTTCTATTGGACAAATTCAGGCAGGTCCCTTCCTATTTTGTTCTGTTTGCTTCCATTTAATACAAATGTTGCAACGTTTTGCAACAGAATTGGAGTAATGAATATGCTCTAAGTCTTACTAGGCTTTTGGTTGATTATCTTGTGTTCGTGTCAAGTTGTGATTTATTTATGGTTTGCTTCCATAGGCACTACCATTCCTATAGTTTTTTCACTCAGTGACACTAACGCTAGCTGTAGCGGTGGCTGTAGTTAATAAAACAAATGGAGGGCTGCTGACTGTACTGGCACCTAAACAACTTTCACTGTAACAAGAAGATTTTTTTTCTTCATTTTTTCATGTAGGTGAACGTACCCTTTAAGTGTCTGTACTTGAGCACCACAGTCCCCCTGGCTGTACCATGAACCTTTCCATGGTTGTATAATACACATTGTTGATTGCATAAATGTTCCAACCTATTCCTGGGCAACCATGAAAGCCTGCAGAAATGTCAACCACACAGGGCCAGACATACGTCTTTGAAACGTATTGTTCTTTTCCATGAAGGTTATGCACATTCTTGTTCAAAGCACTTGAATGTTCAAGGTATCCACAGAATGCAGCAGTTTATTCAAAACAACGGATCTGTTATTCTATTCTATTCCCTTCTTTACTGTAGATCTTGAGCCCCCGCGGTGCACTTGCCCCTCACGTCTGACAATGCTGACGACCTTCATCGCCGTCTTCATCCTTCTTTTCATCTTCTTCGCCATTTTAGGTAACCTCACTGACAATACAGTGCTTGGCATTGTAGACCCGGGCTGTGAGTGAAAACGTCACGAGCCTTTGTCACTCAACTCCTCTCAAAGCTCATTGGGGGAGGAGGTCCCTTGCATCCTCTCCTCCAATAGGCTTTGAGAAAGCAAGGATTTTATGGCTAGTAACGTTTTCAGACACAATGTCATATCTTAATATATTTACAGTCATTTAGCAGACACTCTTATCCAGACCGACTTACAGGCACAATTAGGGTTATATAGACAGATTTTACAGGCGCAATAAGGGCACATCGATTGTCTTTTGACCTAGTCAGGTCAGGGTTTCGAACCAGCAATCGCTCTTAACTGCTAGGCTACCAGCCGCCCAAGACAAGACACATTTGACAGTAAAAAAGGATGCAAGCATTCAACAAACATCCATTTTACCTCGTCCTCGCTCACTCTCCTTTGCATCTTGTTTGTCTCCTCCTCAGTCAAGTTCCTGTGTTTCCCACCCAACCTGACAGACATTGTGCAGCCATGTGGCGTTAAAGGGAACTGCAGTGTCCCAATGCCAGTCCTGCTGCCCAAGCAACCCATTAACAAGACAGGAAACATCAGTGCAGGTGATGCCGTGTTCAGGTTATGTCTGTGTTGACAGTTCATTTGATTGAAGCACCCATCCCCGATCCCACTCTCCCTCAGGTTGCCTAGGTCCAGTTGGTGCTGGTCGGAAGGCTTGGAGGATTGTCGGGGGGGTGTTAGCAGAGGACAAGTGGGGCTGGCAGAGCAGTTTACACTGGAGAGGGAAACGTGTGCGGGGGAGCCATCGTCACTCCACGTTGGATCATTACTGCAGCCCACTGCTTCATCCAGTAAGGGGGAGGGAGAGAGAATAAATGGTTTATTCGTTTATTTTTTATTACGGTGTTCATATTATGACATCCTCAACAACTCATTTTGACTCTGAGGCTGTCTTAATATGAAAACTGTACTTATTACATTAGATAATATGTGCCTTCTATTTCCCTGCATTCTCCATAACCCAGGTACAACATGTTACAGGAGTCAGAGTGGCAGGTGGTTGTGGACACGCTCAGTTTGACGGACACATCAGCGGGCCAACGCTACAGAGCACTGCAGATCCTCTATCACCCCAGCTTCTCCATAAACAACAACGACTATGACCTTGGGCTACTGCGCACCGTGGCTGACATAGACATGGGTGGTGAGAAGAATTAATGATGAAGGTTGTTCAGCGGAGGTTATATGGCTATATGTATGGTTACTCCTATTCTGATTTCACCTGTTCCTGTTTGGCATTTGTCATGTTCATGGTTTCTCTCAGGCATGAAATCTAACTGACAACTTAACACTATATCAACACAAAAAGTATCTCAGTTGGTAGAGCATGGTGGGTTCGATTTTTTATATTAAAAGTAGAATGTGAAAATACTACCTCTCAGGACCACTTTTGATTTAACCATTGACTCATTGGGTACATGTGAGCTTATCGTCAGTGCAGTACAGTCAATGTGCTGCACAAAACGGAGAACACTGTCAGGAACGGAGTGAAATGGGGAGGTACTATTTGAACTTGTCTAATAAGAAACTCTTGTTTTCTGTTGCAAAACGTTTTGCTACGTTGTGTCCTAATGAACATGACCATGGTGTTGTGTTATGTGTTGCTTTAGGTGGGGTTCGACCAGTGTGTATGCCCAGTCCTAGAGAGTCCTTCCTTCCTGGTGCCCCCTGTTGGGTCACTGGCTGGGGCTACACTAAAGAGGGGGGTGAGTCATGTTTCCAAATATTCTCACAACACTTCCTTATGATTTCAACTGATTGGATGATCACTCTAATTTATTGCGCCTTGTCTTTATCCTCTCCCTTTTTCCCACTTTTTCCATAATCACATCAAATTGCCTGACATTTGTCGCAGAATGAAGACAATGTTCCCTTCCATCCCATAATCTCATTCAATAACCTGACAATTGTCTCTTCATTCTTTTCCCATTATAACATTCCTATTTGTATAATCTCTCCTTCTTCATCTCTCTCCTCTGTCTTTACCCCTCCTTTCTCTACTCCACCTCGGTTTGTCTGCCTCTCTCTCTCTCTCAGGCTCTGTACCGTCTGAGCTGCGACAGGCTCAGGTGCAAGTGATAGCCCAGTCCATGTGTTCCCACCCAAATGTCTATGGCTCCTACCTCACTCCCAGGATGCTTTGTGCTGGCACCATGGAGGGAGGAGTGGACTCATGCCAGGTACACACACACATACGCACGCACACACACACCAAAAACTGCATACATGAAAAAATATGTGGTCTTCTCTGGTTGTAAGGGAGACAGTGGAGGCCCGCTGGTGTGTGAGACAGGGGAGGGGGACTGGAGGCTGGCTGGGATAGTGAGCTGGGGAGATGGCTGTGGTCGGCCCAACAAACCAGGAGTCTACACCAGGGTCACCCAGCTGCTCCCCTGGATGTACAATTATGTAGAGGTACATAGCTACAGTAGGTGCACCAGTCACACAGAACTGGGTCAGTGCTTCTCTGAATGTGAAAATGCACTACTCCATGTTATGATTTTG
Organism: Salvelinus alpinus; assembly: GCF_045679555.1. Lineage (NCBI taxonomy): Eukaryota > Metazoa > Chordata > Actinopteri > Salmoniformes > Salmonidae > Salvelinus > Salvelinus alpinus. The sequence goes on along the minus strand of NC_092089.1, from coordinate 48,679,888 downwards.
ACTCTTTTACAGATGGACACATTTGAAGAATCTGGAACCCCAAAAACAATGAATTATACCTCTGACAGCTAGATTTTATGAGCAGCAATATGACCACTTACATTTCTGCAAAATATTAAAGTATTATGTATTTTTGCTTCACATTCCATTTTTGTATTAAATAAAAAATGTCCTTTAATCTGACAATAATTTTATTGAAAGCACATTCTTATTCAAACCATTATATATGGTTAATTACCATACTAATGCATGGATTGTTGGATGCAACTGGGACTGGCTTTGTTTCCTGTCTGGAGTTGCTGACAATAGTCACGTAGGGCAAAAAGCAGTGTAAAGTACCTTGTTATATGAATACACATGTGCACAGTCATAGTGACACACCGAACTCTGATCCCCTATCTCTCTGTGTGTGTGTGTGTGTGTGTGTGTGCGTGTGTGCGCGCGCGTGCACATGTCCTCTGCTCTTGTGCTTGGAGGTTCGCAAAGAGTAGGCTCCCTTACCAGATTTCTGGGACTTCCTTGATACACTAAACGACATGCACATTTTATTGCACAATAAGTCAATATAGCTACAACATTTGTGGCAACCATGCTAATTATGTTTTAGGCTATAGCCAAATATACTTATACGGCAACGACAGCTACAGAGGATTGGGACACAACAAACTAGTCAAACTCGTCTGCTCAGTTTGGGGATTTCTACCCCTGCCCGTCGCCCAGTAGGAAGCCGAAAAAAAGTGTCAGTTAAATAACAGTGAAGAAAAAATGTGTTCAATTGTAAACCGACTGAAACCTGCTCTGGCCTACACGCTGTGGCTACAAACAACCGGGTACTCGCGTAAAGTTCCAGCCCACATCGGCCCGGGCTTACGCACCAGCAAGCAGCCTCTTGAATCGGTCATCATACGACCTTACTGCTCCAGTATGGAGTTGGGAAAAGGACCTTTCTTCAGGCAGGTGAGTTAGCCACTGCAATCATTTATATTTTTAGCTTTTGGCCAAAGTTTGGCATGCTTAAAAGTTCTAGGTTGAAGTTTCAACTGGGTTCCGCCGACTTGTTGAAAGTACAGTGAACACTACCTCTCAGACGGTTTTTTTCAGTGCATGTAAACAAGTATTTTGCAATTGGTCAACATGAGAATTAGGGGGAACGTATTTTCCAGGCATCCTTCGTTATTGCATTGTTAAAAAAAAATAAAAAAAAGTGGAACAATGTAACGTTAGCAAACTGTAGTAGAGGGGGCGTGTTCAAATCGCCACTCAATGTTTACACATTTGCTGGCAAAATAAAATCACAAAATTTGTGATAACTCAAATCTAAATAAACCAAACTAAACTAGATAACCAGATGAAAGCAAGAAAAACATCGTAACTAATTACATTATAACACAAGTACGCCATCTTCATGCTTGTGTGACACTTGATATTCTGGATTTCCCCTGATTGTCTGTTTATGCGATTAACATGTGGGTCAAAAGGGAAATAAAAGTATTGCGTTTTTCGGGGGCGAATAACACTGTCTACCGGTGTCCTAGATAGCTAGTTAGCTACCAGTGTCGCCCCCGCCTGATGTGTACCGGAGCGTCTTTCACTCCCGCTTGCCGAACACCTGCCCTCGCCGTCGTTAGCAGAACTGCGGGAAAACAGTGCCCGAAAGGCGGGGGCGAAGTACACGGTCTACCGGTGTGCTAGCTACCTCTCCCACCGGCTGTGTACCGGAGTCCTAGCACCCAGTGTCCTAAACGCCTACTGAACAACTATCATCGTTAACAGAAATGCGGGAAAAGTGCCCGACAAGCAGGGGCGAAGGACACTGTCTACCATTACCCTAGCTAGCCACCAGTGTTGTCGCCCTCGCCTCTTCTGTGGAGTTTATCGGCGGTTGGCAACTTGATGGTGCATTACCGCCACCTACTGTACATAAGCGCCTCTATACGGGAGTCAGCTTAAAAATGGACCAATAGAAGGATAAAGAGGGGTTCCTGAAGTTGCAGGAATGCCCACATGTAGGACCGCCTCAAAGTATGAAAATCCACCTTGACGGTGACTCTTGACACAGACTTGCAGCCAAAAACAACAAACCCCTTATCACCATAAAAGACTACACACCCATATATTATCAGCCACGATCAATATACAGGCATGATGTGTGTTATGTAATAGCATACTGTACTGCCCCTCGTCTTTTATAACCTATGGTTACTCACTCACCTGTCCTTGCTTGTTCCAACCTTTACAGCTGTTTGAGTCAGTGAGCAGCACCTACACCTATCTACTGGCTGATACAGAGAGCAGGGAGGCGGTCCTCATTGATCCAGTACTGGAGACAGTGGACAGGGATCTGAAACTCATAGAGGAACTGGGTTTCAACCTGAAAGTGGCAGGTAACTTGGATGTCTCTAAAACATGGACAAACACACAAGCATGCGCTCGCTAGCACAAGCACGTCCACACACACATAGACATGCACTCACTCACTCACCCATCCACTTACACACTAACTCACTCCCACATGGGAGTACATGGAAAAGAATGATCTGATTACAGCCAATCAGCATGCTTATCGCAAAAAACATTCCACTACCACTGCATTGGTTGAAATGACTGACCAGTGGCTCAATGCTATGGATAATGGCAAGTTTGTGGGTGTACTATTTTTAGATTTCAGTGCAGCATTTGATTTAGTGGATCATGAAATAATTTTGACAAAATTAACGCATTATGGTTTTAAGGAGGTAGCATTGAATTGGGTACAGTCATATCTAACTGACAGGAAACAGTCCACCTATACCAATGGTTCATTTTCTTCCCCTCGTGTGTTAAACTGTGGAATACCGCAGGGCAGCTGCCTTGGGCCACTTCTTTATTTAATATATACCAACGACCTTCCCTATGCCTTAGTTGAAACTCAAGCTACTATATTTGCAGATGATACTCCAATTTATGCAGCCAGACAATCGGTTCAACAGGTACAGCAGGCTTTGCAAGGAGATTTGGAGAATATCAGGGAGTGGGTTTGCCAAAACAAACTTGTTTTAAACACCAAGAAAACCCAAAGTTATGTTGGTCTGTTCAACTAGGAAAAGGCCAAAACAGCATGGGATACAATTAAGTATGGGAGGAGTAGAAATTGAAGAAGTGGCAGAAACCAAACTATTGGGAGTACAGCTAGACAACTGCTTATCGTGGTCGTCTCAAATAACTAATCTATGTATAAAGTTTTTTATTAAAACAGCATGCATAATCAGAAGGATAGCTAAATATTTACCAGGAAAAATTCTTCAGCAAATAACACAAGCATTAATTGAGAGTCAGGTGAACTACTGTTCTGTGGTCTGGGGAAATGCATCATCAAGTGAAGTTAGGAGGCTGCAGAATGTACAGATCAAAGCAGCAAGGATTGTTTTAAGGTGGAGATATGGTTCTTCTGTTGCAGTCATGCGCAGTGTTCTTGGTTGGTCATCAATCGACAAGATAATTGAAAAAAACATGCTTATTTTATTTCATAATATACATAATTTAAAACGGTCAAGTTCTATTCACAACGGTATTCAGTTGGTAAGAGACAGACATTCCGTAAATGCTAGGAATAGATTGTCCACCATCTATGCATTATCCAGACAGAAAAGAGAAATAGCAAAATAACATTTTGATTTAAAGCAATAAAGAAATGGAATAAATTAACTGAGCAAACTAGAAACCTTTCAATATATACATTTAAACATTATTTTAAAACATTTTAAATATAATACATAGAAATGTTGTGGGACTATACTAGATGAAGAATCAATATTTTTTAGATTGAGTATTTATTGGGTCATTATGTTAGTATATTATGTATGTTTGTAATAGTGTGTTATATGTGAAAATGTGTTTGTATTATAAATTGTATTTTAATGTTTAAGTACTCTTAGAAGATTAGTCCAAATGGGGACTAAAAGAGATCCTAATCAAAAATCAAATCAACACACACACACACACACACACACACACACACACACACACACACACACACACACACACACACACACACACACACTAATCCTACATCCATTTTGATCTCCTTGTTTATCCTATCCTTGTTTAAGATGACATATACCCTGTACCCCCCTCCCCCCTATTAGTGAACACTCACTGCCATGCAGACCACATCACAGGCACAGGACAGCTGAAGAACAGGCTGTTTGGGATGAAGAGTGCCATCTCCAAGCACAGCGGGGCCAGTGCAGACATCCTGCTATCAGATGGAGATAAGATCAGCTTTGGCAAACATGTGAGAACAGACCTACCTACAGCCATATAGCTATAGAGAATACAGTATGGGTCTGGGCCTACCCCAATTTGTGGTCACCCAAAATCCATGGTCCTGGAGAGTCATAGGTTTACAGTTTTTTTTTTCAACTGAGTACGACTGCTGGGCTGAAACAAAAGCCTACACATCATGTACTGTTACTCTCCAGGACCAGGGTTGCTGTCCACTGCTCTAAATGCTTCAGCTGTATTCACCTTCTTCATCTCTCCTTCACACTCCCTTTCTCCTCTTTACTTCCCCCTCCCTTGTTTTCTGTAATCCCTCTTACTGCCTCTCTCGTCCCTCAGTATCTGACGGTGAGGGAGACTCCAGGACACACAGACGGCTGTGTGACGTTGGTGACAGGGGACCAGAGCATGGCTTTCACTGGGGACACACTGCTAATCAGGGGCTGTGGAAGGACAGACTTCCAGCAGGGTAACGTTAACCTTTTCCACACTACTAAGCTAAACCGAGCAGAGCCAAGACAAATGTACTGCAATGCACTGGCCTGGTTGGGCATCCACAAGACTGAATCCATGCTGGACTTGACAATGTGAAAAGAAAATATCTAAGCCAAAACAGTACTATAGTGTGACTCAGTCATATTCTCTCTGATTTTTGACCTCTGTGGTGATCTGTCTAGCCATGGAGATATTATCAGGGTATGTCACAGACTTTCATCCCTATACGCTATTGTTTCCCAATTCTTTGGTCAGAACTGTTTTTATACAATGCATGAAAAGTTTGTGGATCATTGCCTCACCCACACTTGTTGCGATGTTTTATGCTTAGTGGACACAAGGTGGCAGTATTGTAGCCTTTTTTTTCAGTGTAGTCTGATCACGAATAGTCACTGAACCGTAGCCTACTCCTGGGTTATGTTCAATAGAGCATGCGACGGAAAACGTTTTGGAACGGAAAAGTGTAAATTAGTGTTTCTTATCAGACAAGTCCAGGCAGTCCCTCCCTGTTTCAGTCCGTTTGTTTGGGGTCCAATGAAAACAACCCTGATCTGTTTGTTTATCTACTTCCCAGGCTGCTCTAGGAGGCTCTATGAATCAATCCACCAGAAGATCTTCACATTACCTCCCCAGTGCCTCGTCTTCCCTGCACATGACTACAAAGGTGGACAAGACATCCTCTTTATGCAATAGTGTTATTGTATTCCAGTGTAATGTGTATATCCCCTGACCCCTTTCCTTGCAAGATTTCCTTTTTTTACATCTATGCTCTTGGGGATAGCCTCACCAATAATTTCGTACAAGCATACCCAGAAGGCTTGTATACTCTCACAGTGCTATCACTATCGTTTCCATAGACTTTACGAAGTTAACTTGTCCGGTGTGCTGTACCACCACTCTTCACCATTTGTCTACTTTCATTTTCAACTCTGTTCTCTTCTGAGTCATTCCTAAGCCAGATCAGACTGTGTGTTCTACAGTTGAGTGTAGTCATTGAATCATCATTGTGTTGTATTGCTAACAGGCCTGTTAACCCTGTGCTGCAGGTCAGACGGCCTCCACCGTGGGCGAGGAGAGGAGGTTTAACCCCCGCCTGACCAAGAGCGTGGAAGAGTTTGTGGACATCATGACCAAGCTGAACCTCCCCAAGCCTGCTAAGATAGGTATCTCAGACAGTCCACCCTCTGCAGCCATTCTATTACAATAGAATCTGTTGTTGTGTATGATTATAATACTATTATATTACTATAGGGCCTATTAGTATCTAGATTATATACAACTATTGTAGTACAATAGAGTTATTATCAGTGGTCTTTCACCTCACTTAAACATTATCACGAGAATGAGCATGACAAAGCTATCCGTGAAGAGATGGCAATATGTTACACATACTGTACTCTTTCAAACTGTCCTTTGCGCATCGATTTGATTACTTGTTAGTGTAAGCTCTTCTCAATTCACTGATAGAAACAAGATGTTGATTTGTTATTTCTCTCTCTGCCAGATATTGCGGTGCCTGCAAACCTGGTGTGTGGACTCCATGAGGTTTGAATGTCAAATCTGCTGCTCTGGCACCCCAATGGTGGAACAAACTCCCTCACGACGCCAGGTCAGCGGAGTCAATCACCACCTTCCGGAGACACCTGAAACCCCACCTCTTTAAGGAATACCTAGGATAGGATAAAGTAATCCTTCTAACCCCCCCCCCCCCTTAAAAGAGTTAGATGCACTATTGTAAAGTGGTTGTTCCACTGGATATCATAAGGTGAATGCACCAATTTGTAAGTCGCTCTGGATAAGAGCGTCTGCTAAATGACTTAAATGTAAATGTAAATCGATTTTAGGATTTCACTTTAAGCACTATTGGGAGGAAGAGGGAAATGATTTTCACCCAGCCACAACTTAATGTTGTATATATTTTATTTCCAATTTGAACATACATTCCTCCTTGTTTGCCTATGAAAAAAAAGCAGTGGTCATGATTTGGTGGGTGTACAGATACTGAAATTGTATAGTAAAAGATGCATTAATGATCATTAAACATTGCCATGTACATTGTAACATTTTATAATACAATCTCCTGGAAAAATGTGAACATTAAGATGACCTAGTTTTATATTAAATCAAGATTGTTCAAATGTAAATGTCTGAATGAACTCTTTCTTTGACTACACCTGTATAAATTGCAGATTTGCAGTGTAACTTATGGAAAATGCTCTGATAGAAGGTTCCGTTCATGGTTTAGTATTCATGAATGCTGACTGACACAATTGAGCTCTTCCACATGGCCTTTCCAGCATCCCCTAGTCAAGGCAATACACACAGACAAACACACACATCCTGTACACACACACAGTACTCTGACTGTTGCCAGCCATGGTCTTTTTGCATACCAGGAAAACCTAACTCTTCTATTTGCATTTGAAATCACTGTGGGCCAAGTTTCCATTGCGAGAGTCCAAAACTCGTCATTGCCATGCCTTTGTGTGCTTGTTTCTCTATCTACCACTTAATTAGCCGGTATCATCCTGTTATTCTCTCAGCCGCTTTATATAATACCATATTGTAATGTCCTGAATACACCAACATAATCGGCTTAGCCTTAGGATTCCACTTAGCTGTGTGTCTAGCCTAGAAGCATACTACATTAGTTTTTGTCCCACGGCCCATTGACTAGTCTCTACCTGGTAGACAGGTTTGGTGAGATGGGAGTGTCTGGCTCTGACTCAACCATGTCTCTGTCTCTGAAACCTGCCTGATCATTTCATAATAATGGTCCACTGTGAGCTCATACTTCTCAGATTCATCTCAAAGGTACTGTACCCTTCCTTCTGTATGTAAATATTTGAGTATGGTTACTTGAGCAGTTCATGCCTTTGCTGTAACAAAAGTGACAGATTGGTTTGACTGCGTTTAAAGACACCGGACACACCATGTGTGAAATGACTGAACTTTTAGGTTTCTACTGTAACCTTCGGATGGAAATAGAGGAAGATTTATTCAAAGTGAGAAAAAAAAGAAAGAACTAGAAGTCTGAAGAAAAGATGACATTGTGTTGTTGTCACATACATCTTCACACCACTTCATCTGCCAGCTGTCCCTGTCACCACTAGAGACAAACAGAACATCCACATTAGGCAACTCTTCTTTCACCTACCTACTGACAGAAACGCCTGCGTTCATTGTTTTGAAATGCACAGGGTGTGACCAGTGTTGCCATCACACCTAAGCTATGTTTTATTTTGAACTTTTAAAAAATCATTTATAAGCCAAAACATACATAGACAAAAAATAGGCAACTTAACATGTTGTTGTGGCAGTGTTTCGCCTGTGAAAAAAAGGCACTATTATTTGACTTTGTTGTGCTTTTTTACAAGTCACCAGCTGTTCTTTCACCCAGTCTGTACCCTGCCCCTTCCATCTGCTCTCTCTTTTACCCTTTTCACTCTCTTTTCCCACTCACGGTCTGCTACCAACCCTGACTCCAGGCATTCTCTCTCACCCTGTCCACATGCCCTTGTTTAGGGGCAGACTGAGGGAATAATCTATGATTACACTATCAGCTCATTGAGACAGAACTGTTAAGGGAGCAGGGGCTGATAAAGGCCCTTGGGTATAGTAAAGAGAGTGGAGGAGAGATTTACGTGGCAGCTATTGATGCTTTCCAAGGGCCCTTGGCATTGAAAGTGACACAAAACCCGCGAGCTGTGTTGGCAGGGTGCCAGGCCAAACTGCTTTTGCGTTAGCCTATAGCGAGCCTATAACGAGTGCATTACAATGACAAAGCCCTGTCGTCGCGGGAAATCCCAGAAGAGAGTTCTCATTTCGGTGCGGAGCCCCCTCACAAACAGACCACAAACTGTGTAGTCAGTTAGTGACGCGCTCAGGCGCATTTTCACACCAACTTTGTGTCTGACAGTGTGCCCGCCTCACATGCATTCCATTTCACCTGTTGACGACGACAGCTCACTACGATCTGTCATTTTCACTGGGAGTTATTTGAAAGGATTGAATCAAACCAAAGAGGAGAGAGGAAAATATAGACATCAAATGTATTCAGGCGGTATATGACAGCAAACAGAAACTCTGAAACTTCTCTGGATATAGTTCGTATGATTGAAAGCGAAAGCGCGCGCCCGGTCCAAACCCATCACTTCTTTATTTAGTCACTCTATTTTTATGAGCGTCTATTTTCTTCAAATTCAGCGACAACAATACACGTTCCCCACAACAAAAACCCGTTTGAAGAGAAAACGGCATATTCTCAGGTAAGGCATTAGTTCTGTGTTTCTGTTCTGTGTCGCTGTAGTTTGATACATTGTAGCTGGTGAATGATCGCGATATGATAACACGAGGATTATTATTATTCCACAGTAGCTACCTTCAGTGTTAATTATCTACTTAAAGTGGTCGTCTGTTTATAAATGGACTTCATCTGTGTCATGAGAAGGGATGATGTCACTTTGAACTTGACAGAGCATGTAAATAAACGGAACACAGAATCTCTATGATTATGTTTACAGAAAGCCAGTAGGCTACTGTAGCCTAATTTCTAAACTATTTATATAAGTAAACGATAGGCCTATGCCATTTATATAAATGGACTATATTAAATAGTACAGCTATCATTAGTCTGTTAGTTCACACCAAGCCAAATAGCCTACTTTTTAAAAAACGATTTATGCAAATTGTGTACATGCTAACTTAAAGAATAACTTTTTGGTAGGTTTAGTAGTTTTTAAAATGTCAGAATGCTTGGTTGTATAATTATGAACATCCAGATACTCAAGATTCTATGACAACATTCTATTTGATTACCCAATATTTGGGACTTTGTGCTTGAGCATAAGTAGTTAGATGGGCTAAACATGTCCTCCAGGCCTATAGCTTTTCAATGTGTAATTTTCACTGTGAAAAGGTGAGAGGACCATATGTGGTTCTAATTCAAACATGGTTTTCTTAATGTCCCAAACCTCCTTTCCCATGGCATTGTTTTCCTCAGTTTATGTAAACTCACATTTGTTTACCAGACTCTTCTGATATATGTTGTTTATCATTTCCATCGGGCTCATCGTGTAAACAAATGAGAGGGGGAGTATAGGATGACGCTGACAGAGGTGGAGAGAAAAGATTGCCTGGGTGGGTAGCCGTCAGGGGAGTCGAGAGCACATATCTCTCTTCTGTGTTCAATCTCTCCTTCTTTCTTTTTCTCTCACGCCCCTTTTTTGGCTGCACTTGTACGGACAGCTCTATATCTGGGACCTAGCCTGTCATTAATGGGTCGTTATTTCGCTGACCTCAGAGCGGAGAGATTTGCTCAGCCCACTGGAATCTCTGCTAATGTTGTTGAACTAGCATATATTCAAAGTCTGTGTAATTAGTGGTGTCTTCGGACCATTCCAGTCAGTTTTGCAGTGTTGAAATATGCACAAGTCACATTTGCGTGAATTTTTCTATTAATGCAGTGGTATCATAGTGTGATAATCTACTTTATTGGAGAAACAATTAGGCCTATAGGGTATCTTACTTGCTAATTAACATACAGGAAATACAACTAATCGTCTTCCCTTACAATCAATGATCCTAGCTTGTATTTTAGTCTTCAACCCTTTGGTCTCCTAAAAACAAAAATAATGTATTCCCCAACAGTAGCCAGTTGGCTCAGCTACAGTATAATTCTAGGAGTCTAACAATAGGCCTATCTGCCCTCACACCTAGAAGACAGTTAGTCATGATATCTCACCTCTCATCTGACAGATAGACGCCACACAGAGCTGTCCAGCCTTGGTTATATTCATTAGGTACCAAAGGGAAAAAAACAGACTGAAGTGGGGAGGGACTTCCTGGACTTATCCAATAAGAAACGCTCATGTTTGTTTTTAAAACATGTTTGGGTGCCCTAATGAATATGACCCTGGTTCCTCTCAGCTGCTCTTCCTGCTCAGGCCCCAGTATGGTAATGACAGTTTCCTCTCTCAGCCCATAGTCCCCCTGTAAACCATCATAGCCTATCTCAGTGGGCTCTGTCATAGCTCTGAGGTCATACAGCTCAGACTGGTCACCATGTATTCCTGGGAACCTGATGTGTCAGGACACAGTGTGGTGATGACAGCTTCCTGATAGCCCTCCTTAGACTACTGTAGCCTTCCATAGACCACCGAAGCATTGCTAAGTGGGCTCTGAGGTCATACAGCTGAGACTGGTATGGTCACTACCCACTGGGCATACACTGGTTGAATCAAAGTTGTTTCCACATCATTTCAATGAATTTACGTCGAACCAGGAATAGAAGTTGAACTGACGTCTGTGCCCAGTGGGTAGGGTCCAAAATGGCATCATATTCCCTATATGGTACACTACTTTTGACCAGGTCATTTCTGACATACAAAAATGTATCATGGCGCTGGAGAGGATGGCTGCTGTTTTATTGGCTCTTAACCAACCGTGCTATTTTGTTAGTTTTTTCGCATTGTTTCTAACTTATTTTGTGCATAATGTTGTTGCTACAGTCTCTTATGACTGAAAATAGCTTCTGCACATCAGAACAGCGATTACTCACCTTGAATTGGATGAATCATTTTTCTTTAATGAGTCGGACGAGAGGGATTTACCTCAGACACCCGAACAGGCCCTCATCCCTGTCATTCGCAGGAGAAAGAGATGGAGATTTCGCGGAAGGAGATCGGGGTGCCTTGTGAGGATCAGGCGATGAGTGGCTAATCGGCCTTTGCCATCCGTACTATTAGCCAACGCACAATCACTGGAAAATAAATGGGACAAACTAAAAGCATGTATAAGCTACCAACGGGACATTAAAAACTGTAATATCTTATGTTTCACCGTGTCGTGGCTGAACGACGACATGAATAAAATACAGCTGCCGGGTTATACACTCTATCGGCATGATAGAACAGCAGCCTCTGGTAAGACAAGGGGTGGCGGTCTATGTATATTTGTAAACAACAGCTGGTGCACGATATCTAAGGAAGTCTCAAGGTTTTGCTCGCCTGAGGTAGAGTATCTCATGATAAGCTGTAGAGCACACTATCTACCTAGAGAGTTTTCATCTGTATTTTTCGTAGCTGTCTACATACCACCACAGACCAATGCTGGCACTAAGACCGCACTCAATGAGCTGTATACCGCCATAAGCAAACAGGAAAACGCTCATCCAGAGGCAGCGCTCCTAGTGGCCGGGGACTTTAAATGCATGGTAACTTAAATTAGTTTTACCTAATTTCTATCAGCATGTTAAATGTACAACAAGAGGGAGAAAAACTCTAGACCATCTTTACTCCACACACAGAGACACGTACAAAGCTCCACCTCGCCCAACATTTGGCAAATCTGACCATAATTCTATCCTGATTCCTGCTTACAAGCAAAAATTAAAGTAGGAAGCACCAGTGACTCGGTCATTAAAAAAGTGGTCAGATGAAGCAGATGCTAAACTACAGGACTGTTTTGCTAACACAGACTGGAATATGTTCCGGGATTCTTCCAATGGCATTGAAGAGTACACCACATCAGTCACTGGCTTGATCAATAAGTGCATCGATGACGTCGTCCCCACATTGACTGTACGTACATACCCCAACCAGAAGCCATGGTTACAGGCAACATCTGCACTGAGCTAAAGGGTAGAGCTGCCGCTTTCAAGGAGCGGGACTCTAACCCGGAAGCTTATAAGAAATCCCGCTATGCCCTCCGACGAACCATCAAACAGGCAAAGCGTCAACACAGGACTAAGATCGAATCGTACTACACCGGCTCCGACGCTCGTCGGATGTGGCAGGGCTTGCAAACTATTACAGACTACAAAGGGAAGCACAGCTGAGAGCTGCCCAGTGACAGGAGACTACCAGACAAGCTAAATAACTTCTATGCTCGCTTCGAGGCAAGTAACACTGAAACATGCATGAGAGCATCAGCTGTTCCAGACGACTATGTGATCATGCTCTCCGCAGCCGATGTGAGTAAGACCTTTAAACAGGTCAACATTCACAAGGCCCCAGGGCCAGACGGATTACCAGGACGTGTACTCCGGGCATGCGCTGACCAAATGGCAAGTGTCTTCACTGACATTTTCAACCTCTCCCTGTCTGAGTCTGTATTACCAACATGTTTCAAGCAGACCACCATAGTCCCTGTGCCCAAGAACACTAAGGTAACCTACCTAAATGACTACCGACCCGTAGCACTCACGTCTGTAGCCATGAAGTGCTTTGAAAGGCTGGTCATGGCTCACATCAACACCATTATCCCAGAAACCTGAGACCCACTCCAATTTGCATACCTATCCCAACAGATCTACAGATGATGCAATCTCTATTACACTCCACACTGCCCTTTCACACCTGGACAAAAGGAACACCTATGTAGCAGCAGCATACCACCCTGCATACCACTGCTGGCTTGCTTCTGAAGCTAAGCAGGGTTGGTCCTGGTCAGTCCCTGGATGGGAGACCAGGTGCTGCTGGAAGTGGTGTTGGAGGGCCAGTAGGAGGCACTCTTTCCTCTGGTCTAAACAAAGATCCCAATGCCCCAGGGCAGTGATTGGAGACACTGCTCTGTGTAGGGTGCCGTCTTTCGGATGGGACGTTAAACGGGTGTCCTGACTCTATGAGGTCATTAAAGATCCCATGGCACTTATCGTAAGAGTAGGGGTGTTAACCCCGGTGTCCTGGCTAAATTCCCAATCTGGCCCTCAACCATCACGGTCACCTAATAATCCCCAGTTTACAATTGGCTCATTCATCCCCCTCCTCTCCCCTGTAACTATTCCCCAGGTCGTTGCTGCAAATGAGAACAAATGAGAACGTGTAGACCTGATCACCGACAATGACGAGACAGCCTATAGGGAGGAGGTCAGAGACCTGACCTTGTGCTGCAAGGACAACAACCTCTCCCTCAATGTGATCAAGACAAAGGAGATGATTGTGGACTACAGGAAAGGAGGACAGATCACGCCCCCATTCTCATCGACAGGGCTGTAGTGGAGCAGGTTGAGAGCTTCAAGTTCCTTGGCATCCACATCACCAACAAACTAACATGGTCCAAGCACATCATGACAGTTGTGAAGAGGGCATGACAAAACCTATTCCCCCTCAGGAGACTGAAAATATTTAGCATGGGTCCTCAGATCCTCAAAAGGTTCTACAGCTGCACCATTGAGAGTATCCTGGCTGGTTGCATCACTGCCTGGTATGGCAACTGCTCGGCCTCCAACCGCAAGGCATTACAGAGTGTAGTGCATACGTCCCAGTACATCACCGGGGCCAAGATTCCTGCCATCCAGGACTTCTATACCAGGCGGTGTCTTCCTAAAAATTGTCAAAGACTCCAGCCAAATCTAGGTCCAAGAGACTTCTAAACAGCTTCTACCCCCAAGCCATAAGGCTCCTGAACCCAGACTATTTGCATTGACCCCCCCCCCGCCCCTTCTATGTTGCTGCTACTCTCTGGTATTATCTATGCATAGTCACTTTAATAACTCTATCTACATGTACATATTACCTCGACTAACCGGTGCCCCCACATATTGACACTGCACCGGTACCCCCTGTACATAGCCTCGCTATTGTTATTTCACTGCTGCTCTTTAACTATTTCTTACTTTTATTTCTTACTTTTGCGGGGATATTAAGCATTTCACTGTAAGGTCTACCCCTGTTGTATTCGGCGCATGTGACAAATAACATTTGATTTGATTTTTGATTTGATATATAGTGCATTACTTTCGAACAATAAAGGAAATGGATTGACATTTTGGACACATCCTAGGTATTCCAGTGCACCTGATCTGTCAGATGTCACAATGTGCTCATGGCTAACAGGTCAGGTGGGGGTTGGATAGTTCCGCTGTAATCCTCTGCGGAGTACTAGAGACCTGAGCAATACAGTAACTGTAGTCTATGGAAATGCCCTTTATTGTTACTGATGTAAATGTCCTTCATTGTTACAGTTGACCACTATTGACATTCTGTGCTAGCCCATTGTGAGGCTGGCAGACTAGACAGAATAGTCGGTTTGAATGGAGCACAATTCATCATAATCAGTATGTTGATTACATACTTCTCCCTCAATATGCAGAATGGCATACACGGATGACAGTAAGTTTCCTTTTTTAAGTCTTCTGGACTCAAGGAAGAGATACACTTTAGCTACTTGAACTGCTGGTGGGTTATGGATGTAACATTGTAACACCTGATGCCTTTCTTGAGGATAGTGCAGCAAAGTGCTCACCAATGCAGAAAATTCTGGTGTTTTTATGTTTCTCAGGTAACAGCAGCTTTTGCTCAATATCAGCCAGACAAAGGTTAAAGGCACAGTCCATACATTTGATTTTCACCCTGAAATTCTCTGGAAGACTGAGGGGGATGTGTTTGCTAGTGTACCCTTCTTAAAAAACTAAGAGTAAGGCAAATATGACCAAACATGTACAAATAATATGCCTATTGGTGTATATGGTTTTGTTTGTTTGTGTTTATACTTGGTCTGGCCACCAGGGACAGCGAGAATGTGGACTGTCCCTTTAATTGAATGTCAGGACCAGGTCAGTTGTGTTCATGTGTTGTCTGTGTAACATTTTTCCCTGGTGCCCTTGCTTTGAACACATAGTGAAAACAAACCCTCTGCACTCACGCACGCATACGGCATGCCATACTTAAGTATTTTGTTTCTTACGTTTGTCGCGCTACAGTGCCTTGCAAAAGTATTCACCCCCCTTGGTGTTTTTCCTATTTTGTTGCATTACAACCTGTAATTTAAATATATTATTATTTGGATTTAATGTAATGGACATACACAAAATAGTCCAAATTGGTGAAGTGAAAAAAAAAAAAAAAAAAAGGAAAAGTGGTGCGTGCATATGTATTCACCCCCTTTGCCATGAAACCCCTAAATAAGATCTGGTGCAACCAATTACCTTCAGAAGTCACATAATTAGTTAAATAAAGTCCACCTGTGTGCCATCTAAGTGTCACATGATCTGTCACATGATCTCAGTATATGTACACCTGTTCTGAAAGGCCCCAGAGTCTGCAACACCACTAAGCAAGGGGCACCACCAAGCAAGCGGCACTATGAAGACCAATGAGCTCTCCAAAGTTGTGGAGAAGTACAGATCAGGGTTGGGTTATAAAAAAATATCAGAAACTTTGAACAATCTACGGAGCAACATTAAATCCATTATTAAAAAATGGAAAGAATACGGCACCACAACAAACCTGCCAAGAGAGGGCCGCCCACCAAAACTCACAGACCAGGCTAAGAGGGCATTAATCATAGAGGCAACAAAGAGACCAAAGATAACCCTGAAGGAGCGGCAAAGCTCCACAGCGGAGATTGGAGTATCTGTCCATAGGACCACTTTTAGCTGTACACTCCACAGAGCTGAGCTTTACAGAATAGTGGCCAGAGAAAAGCCATTGCTTATAGAAAAAAATAAGCCAACACGTTTGATTTTCGCCAAAAGGAATGTGGGAGACTCCCCAAACATATGGAAGAAGGTTCTCTGTTCAGATGAGACTAAAATTTAGCTTTTTGGCCATCAAGGAAAACGCTATGTCTGGCGCAAACCCAACACCTCTCATCACATCGAGAACACCATCCCAACAGTGAAGCACGGTGGTGGCAGCATCATGCTGTGGGGATGTTTTTCATCGGCAATGATTGGGAAACTGGTCAGAATTGACAGAATGATGGATAGCACTAAATATAGGGAAATTCTTGAGAGAAACCTGTTTCAAGCTTCCAGAGATTTGAGACTGGGACGGAGGTTCACCTTCCAGCAGGACAATGACCCCAAGCATACTGCTAAAGCAACACTCGAGTGGTTTAATGGGAGACATTTAAATGTCTTGAAGTGGCCTATTCAAAGCCCAGACTTCAATCCAATTGAGAATCTGTGGGATGACTTAAAGATTGCTGTACACCAGCGGAACCCATCCAACTTGAAGGAGCTGGAGCAGTTTTGCCTTGAGGAATGGGCAAAAATCCCAGTGGCTAGATGTGCCAAGCGTATAGAGACATACCCCAAGAGGCTTGCAGCTGTAATTGCTGCAAAAGGTGGCTCTACAAAGTATTGACTTTGGGGGGGTGAATAGTTATAGACGCTCAAGTTTTCTGTTTTTTTGTCTTATTTCTTGTTTGTTTCACAATAAAAAATATTTTGCGTCTTCAAAGTGGTAGGCATGTTGTGTAAATCAGTCAGTCAGTGTGACTATGTGAGAGACAGGCACATGCCCTTCCAGTCTTAGAAGTGTTTGTTGATCTGAACCCAATGCCTGCAAGTTGTTGTTAAATTCGCGTGAAATATGTGTCATTTAATTACCCGTTAAGATGTTGCTGTCTATTGCTTAAATGGCAGGTAGCCTAGTGGTTCGAGCATTGGGCCAGTGATCAAAAGGTTGCTAGATCGAATCACCGAGCTGACAAGGTAAAAATCTGTCATTCTGCTCCTGAACAAGGCAGTTAACCCACTGTTCCTAGGCTATCATTGTAAATAAGAATTTGTTCTTAACTGATTTGCCTAGTTAAATAAAGGTTAATAAAAAAAAATGCTGAATAATCAGTCATAATTGCTCAATGAGGCTTTTGTACAGCTTTGACAGTGCTACTGATAGTAGTCATGGCGCTTGGCTTGCACGTGCAAATTCAGAACACACAACATTCTATAATAGAACTGTGTTATTTGACGTGTCAAATTAAAAGGTTATTTAACGCATCAAATAGTGTTATTTGACATGTATCTTTTTTGACATGCAAAGACCCTAACAGCATTCCATAGTATGTCGTGAAGCTAATAGCAGTGGCGCTATTACTGTGTAACTCCAGTAGGGCAACATCTGAACAATAGTGCACTTGGTAATGTTAGTGTGTACCAGTGCTCAACCAGTCGCGAAAGCCAACATCACCCACGACAGAGAATGGTTGATTGTCAAGGGCAATGAATTCCATTACCTTGGCGTTAATGGATTTCGCCTTTGAGTTGTCTTGCTGAAATTTTCTTACTTGCTCGACTTGTTTACTGCTCGATTCACACAGCAGACATTGTGGACTAGGTTAGGAATTCTTTGTTGCACCTGTAGCGCAACATTTTACATGGCGTCATTACGTCACGTTCCTGTGTTATATTGGTATGCACGTCAGCTTTGACATCGTTTTTCACATAGGCGTTAAACTAGACATCGGACCGATACCGATGTTGGCATTTTTAGCTAATATCGTCCGATTCCGATATGTTCACCGATGTATCGTGCATCCCTAATTGTAGAAGTACTGCTGTATTCTGCTGTCACTGAGTTTGTCAAATGATTCTCCATATTCACACAAAACGTTCCATGAACATTCCAACACAAGACAATTGTCTTGGACTTTATGGTACCAAAATGGCCACCGTCAAATGATCAAACAGAGTTTGTTGAACTGTATATCTATGACTGTGGCCGCAGCCTGTCCTCTTCAGATAGATAAGGCTGATAGGCCAACACATGAGCGTTGTCACTCAGGGGGTTTATGATGATTCCGTCAGCTGAAGTTTAACAGGATCCAAACCTGACCTCAAGTGGTTTTAAAGGGGCTAGAGGAAGAACATTGGCTCGTACACACGCACACACACAAACACACACACACACACACGCGCAACGCACACACACGCACACCAATCAGTATCTTATGGCTGCTAGCAATAATTGCCCCTCAGGGATGAATTAAGTTGATTGAATTGAATTGAATCCCAGTCCTGTAATCCTGTCAACACAGGTGGGTCAAGAGTGTACAGACTTCCACTTCTTTAGATATGATTGCATATTACCAACTGCAGTGCGAGGGAGGAGGGACAAGTATGAAGGGACTCCAATTGTGTACTTTTTTTCTCTATCTCTTTCTGTGTGTTTGCGTGTTGGTAGTAAGGATTGTGGAAACTAATTATTGTGGAATCCTTGCTTCTGTTGGTGTATGATCGATCACTGTTGAGAGGGCGTGTATGTTCTTGTGTGTGTACTAGGGCTATGACGCTTCAACTGTTGCTGGTTATTGCTGAGTCGAGGGGAAAGATTAGCACTACAGTGTGAGAGATTGAGTGAGTGAGTCTGCAGACCTCGGACTTGAGGGTTACGCATTGTGTCACCTCCAGATAGGACAGTAGTTGTATAACACACACTAGAGCTGCGGCCATAAACTGAAAATGATCGACATGACCATACCGACCATGCTGATATCGTTCATTACGATAAGTAGCCTATACTAGAGAAATGTGAAGTTTGAAATGAAATACGTTTAGTTAATATGGGTGATTTGTTAATGGGACACGTGATGGCTACAATCATCAAACTAGTAGTAGTAGTTTAAAGCGTAATACAAAAAAACTGGTGCACATGAATGTTATAAACTTATTGATCTATTTATCGGTATCGCATCAGTTCAGGACATTTAGTGGAACTGGATCGCACAGCTTTATCACCCTCCCTCCCTCCCTCCCTCCCTCCCTCCCTCCCTCCCTCCCTCCCTCCCTCCCTCCCTCCCTCCCTCCTTCCTTGGGATTGCCTCTGTTTCTTCCACTCTCTCATCTCTCCTGCCACTCCTTTGTAATCAATACCTATTTTCAGCACATTAACACAAAAATGTTCAGCTTAATCTTCCTCTCTATTATACCGTTGCCCTTTCCCCTTAATTATGTCCCTTTCTACTCACTTTCTTTTCCATCCTTTTAAGTTAGTCTCTTTGTGTTCTCTCCCTCCCTCCCTCCCGTCCTCTCTTTTCTCTGTATTGTTGTCCATGGGCCCTGGTCAAATGTAGGCAATAGGGTGCCATTACGGACTCAACCCTGGTGTGTTTGTTTAGCCTTTGTTTTGTTGCTTTTGAATAGCATCTGTGTTGACATGACAGAATGGACTTTACTCCTGCATGACTCTCTCTCCAACACTACAGTCTCTCTTACTGTTGATAGTGTATCTCAACCGGATAATGCAAACGTCCGTTTGGGTCATATGGATGTGAGTCAGTCTTGGTTTAAACAAAGATTTCTCCTCACCAGCGTTCACTCTAATTTTGCCCTCTTCCCAAAGCATGACCTCCATGTGGTGTCCATTACATGTAATATCTACATTTATGGAATGAAAGTAATAGTATCTAATAACTTCACCATATGGAATTTGGCATACGGTATTACTAGGTCAAATATGTATGTGTAATTATGGGTATTGATGAATGGTAGCCATCCTCTTCAACATGCATGCATCCATACACACACACACACACACACACACACACACACACACACACACACACACACACACACACACACACACACACACACACACACACACACACACACACACACACACACACACACACACACACGACCTCAGCAGTGATGCAAATCGTTCATAATGTGGCTTTGTGTTGTGTGGGAGCCGTGTATAGTACTATGTACAGTGTATAGTACTATGTATAGTGAATAGTACTTTAAAGGTGAATTCCCTTGTTTCTATGTATATCTGTGTATGGTTATTGTAAGACCACATCATTGCACTGACTCAAATTTGTGTGCCTTGCTTCCCCACAATGCACTTCAAAAAGCTGGGAGGTGAATAGGCATTGTTTACTGTACAGTAACCTCTGTCCATACAGCAAAAGCCTTGTGCTAACAGTCCTTGTCCTGAAATACAATCCCAAACCACCTTCTCACATCCTGTGTTCTCTCCTCTCTTTCACTATTTCTTTTTTCCTTGGTGTTTTCTCCATCAACCTCCATCAATCTTTTCTGGATGTCAGGGGGATATTCTGCTTTAAAGAGCTTAGTGCTGCTGGCACACTGGTGTACTGCTCATAGTGTAGTATCACTTCTGTGAACTATCACCTTTAGCTCTTAACCATGCGGTGTATTGTACCACTATATTCTGGGTCCTTGCCATCCGGGATGTCACCCCGTTGAAGTTCACATTTGAAATGGGCAAGGTAAGGGGTACTGGTCAAGGTTAGGGACATCCAAGTATCCCAGATAGCACTAACCCTATTCCGCCAAGTCATGAACCTCCCATCATCCCATCTCCTTCTATCCTACAGAAATGCACCTTCACAATATAGACACCCCGAGGAGCCGATGGGAGCAGGGCTTGCGGCCGCCGTGGGTCACCCGATTGGCTAGAGGGCAAAGCCCCACCTCTTCAGGGGTGGAGTCAGACACAGAGAGCAGCAGCACAGAGAGTGAGAGGGTAAGGAGAAGTGGGTCTCACGTTAACTTGCGTCAGGTGGTTGGTTGTTTATTCTGGTAATGTGGTCAGAGTCAGACGCTGCTATCCAAAGCGACTCAACATATACATCAGTGTATGTGTCCAACGCTGGAATTGAACCGGTAACTTTGGCGCCGCAGTCATCGCACTCTAACCAACTGAGCCATCGGAATGACTGTTAGATCCAGGTTGAATAGTCTCTTTTCAATCTTCTGTGTCTCTTCTCTACCTCTCAGTCTCCAGCCAAACGGTTAGAGGCGCGATCACCGAGGATCCTACTATTGCCCTCCATGCTGCAACAGCGAATCACAGAGATCGACCAGCAGAGGGAGGAGCTAAAGATAGAGGTGAGACACCGATGGATTAATGAATGAACCAAGTTAAACCCTGATTGTGTCTCATATCAAACAATTTTTATGAACAGTGGTGGCTGTTCAGTAAATGTACCTGATGAAGTCTGATTCTGGATCTGTTCAAAACAAACCAACTCCTTTTTTCTAATGTCTCCTTCAAAGGCACATTCTGCATTCTTCTTTGTGGGACTAACCTCTCTCTCTCTCTCTCTCTCTCTCTCCTGTCTGCCACTCCAGCTGCAGTTGGAGATAGCCCTGTTGGAGGGGGAGCTGCATGAGGAGAGGAACGAGCTGCGCAGACACACTCTGGATCTACAGACACTGCAGGAGGAAGGCAGGCACAAGGAGACACACAGACAGACGGACAGACAGAAGGTCAGTAGTACTGTACACACAAGGAGCATAAGAAGCCATGCAGACAGACAGTCACAGACAGACTGACGGACGGTTAGCGGTACACAGACAGAGCTCCATTCAATACCATCCAAAGCATCCTGTCTTCAGGCGGTATGTTTGAATCTCATGGTTTGGGACTCAAGAGTGATATGGCCTGAACATGAGTAGCTATAGCAGTGAGGTAGACACTGAATCACTCCATGTGACACTTTACACTATAGGCCTAAGCTATGTGATAGTGGAATGATCTAACAAACAGATGGATCTTTATATTAAGGGATGACTGTTCCCTCTCTCTCATCCTCCTCTTTTCTCTCTCTCTGTAGGAGCGAGCCAGTCTGGAGGTGGAGAGGGCCCGGGTTGAGGAGCTGAGGAGTAGGTTGGAGGAGAAGGAGACACTGATCCTCAGTCAGCCAGAGGGCCAGAGAGAGCAGCTACTGGTCCAACTACAACAGGTGATTTACTGATCCAGGAACAGTCCACTGACTGGGGTGGTATTCATTAAGCCACGCAATGTTTAAAAAAAAATTGCAAAAGAAAAAGAGCGCTTCTTAAGTCCATGTGTTCCCGACCTGTTTCAGTCCGTTTTCTTCCGTTTGGTACCTTATGAATAGTACCCAGCTAACTGATTTTATGCCTTGCCATGAGACTGCGTGTAAAAGAGAATGCACTGCATCTTCTTCCTGTTCGTCTGGCTAGATGTAGTAGGGGTAGTTCACAGGTAGCCTAGCCTGGCAGAGTGACATCACCTGCCCTGAGACCTGAAGTGAAGTCAACTTTGTGCAGTGGAGAGCTAGCTTTTGGTCTAGCCTCATATACAGTTGAATTCAGGTGCTAGTGACAGCATGGTCTCACACTGCCTCTGGTTAGAACTCATTTCACATCATGTGTTCTAATTCTAGCCTCTCTGGTCATGGTTATAAAGGATTGCATGAGAACCCAAGGGGAAAGAAGAGGAAAGAGTGCATAAGGACATGAAGACGAAGATACAGTATAACAAACAACAGCGCCATAGAACATAACCCTAGCTACATTCACAACTTACTGCCTTGGGACACGACAGCTAGCTAAGCTTGCCTCAGGGGCACAAAGACATAGTTCCGTTCTATTTGACTTCAGTTACTGTATGTTCTTTCTTGTCGGCGGTACTAGTTATCTTTGTAGTACCTCTTCGTACCTGATAGGTCAAAGTGTCATAGAGGTATCTGAGACAGACATGCAGGCAGGCAGACAAAGGGTTCATTGTGCATTTTGGCAGTGACACTGACATGGCGTGTCATTCTGATGACAGAGGATGTGTCCCACATGGCACCCTATTCCCAATATAGTGCAGTACTTTTAACAAGAGCACTATCGGCCCTGGTCAAAAGTAGTGTACTATATAGAGAATAGGGTGGCCTTTGGGACACAAGCTAGAGACCTAGGACTTAGGGTTTATAGTCTGTGTTTAATTAATGTTCTTGAATGGAGTGGTCTAACCAGTTGTGTTTTGTTTTAGTGTTCTCAGCCACAGGCTCTTTCTGTACTAATCGACAGCTTTCTTCCATTTTCTGTCTGTTCCTCTCCTTCTGCATCTTTCTTTCATCACTTTCTCTCTCTCTGCATCCCTCCATCACACTCTCTTTTCCCCTCCATCTCTCTCTGTTCCGTCTCTCTTTCCCTCCGTCTCTCTCTCTCTCCCTCCATCCCGCTCTCTTTCTCTCTCTCTGTCCCATCTCTCTTTCCCTCCCTCCGTCCCTCTCTCTCTCTCTCCCAGGAGAAAGAGACGGTGGATGCAGCCGGCCGGGTGTTCGAGGACTGGGAATTCCGTGTCCTGGAGAGCGAGGCCGGAACAGAGGAGGAGGAGAGCGAAGGAAAGATGGAAGGGAAGGAGAGAGGAAACGAGGAAGATAAGGAGCAGGAGATCTCATGCCAAAAGCATGCTGTCAACTCAGCGCAGGTAAGAAAGGGTCGACAAATAAGAAGACGACAACATTTCAGAGAATCTCACATCTCCAAGCAGGTTCTACTGGTTTGGTTAGAAGCGTATCCCCCACCACAGACTCTCTCTAAATGCCCCCTTCCTCTCCCCCCACTCTGTGCCCCCAATGGTAGTCACTCTCTGTTTGGAAACGGCTCCTCACAAGTAACCCCCATCCCCTCATCCTCCTCTTCTCAAACGGAGACGTGAGCGTGAACGCTACCTTCTCCTCACACTCTACGGCATCACCCTCCACTGTCACATGACTGCACAAACAAGTTAGGCAATTGCATCAGAAGCCCCTTTGGGAGGGAGGGAGGGAAAGTGGAGAAAGATGTATAGATGAAGGGAGAGCTGGTCAATTGAGGAATTGGAGGAGGAGAGGAGAGGGACTCAAAGTAGAGAATGGAGAGGGAAGGTTAAAGGGGTATGGTGATAGTGGTGGGGAGGGGTTGAAGGATAAAAGGAAGGATTGTATCGTGAGGAGAGAGACGAAAGAGGATAAACTTAGGATATCATGTGATGAGGTGGAAAAGTGGGAGAATAGAGACAGAGAGATGAAACAAGTGATAGTGATGGAAAGAGGGGAGGAGAGAGTGGGAGAGAGTTGATTCAGCTGCACTGTGGCCTTGCTTGGGTTGACAGCTCATCTCTCTACCCTTCTCTCTCTCTCTGTCTCTCTCTTTCTCTATCTCCTCCTCTCTGACATATTAACTGTGCTGAGCTGACATCACTAATTCTTTCTTCCCTGCCATCTCTCACTCCTCTCCTCTGTCATTCATCCCTCATCTCCTCTCACAACTCAAATGGATGTTGGAAGGTGTGCCGTTGAACATACCTAGAGTAACTGACTGTTAACATAAGACATGAGACGTAACAGATAAGATACTGCGCATATTTAACACAACAACTCTATAATACTAACAACGACAACATCCTCTGTCTAACATGCCACTGAACATACAGTACATGGATTACAGGAGACAGAATGATGCGGTGTTTAAAATTAAGTGCCTGACGTTTCATTTGTCGGTTTCTTTTCTTTCTTCATTGATTTCTTCAGGAGCGGGTCCAGCAGCTTGAGAAGCAGTTGCAGGAGATGGAGAGAGAGAAGGATAGAGAGATGAATGCCTTGAGGAAGGAGAGGAGAGAGTTGATCCACCCCACTCAAAGGGTAATAAGGGAACAGGTACTGATGATCAGCAAATGTCATAACTTTAACTTTATTTATTTATTATTTATCAGGGAAATTATTATGTATTATATTCCCGGTGGCTCTAGTATGATAAATATGACACATTAAATGAAGTGTCTGAAGTCCCGCTTGTGCCGTCAAACCCCTGCAACTTATCCAGAACACTGCAGCCCGCCTAGTCTTCAACCTTCCCAAATTCTGTCATGTCACCTACGGACCTACTGATAGCTACGTTATTGAGGAAAAATGTACTTTCTATGCCTGTAATATGTGGTTGTACCACCTAGCTATCTTAAGACGAATGTACAAACTGCGTCTGCTAAATGACTAAAACATAAAATTTAAATGAGGTGCTTGGAAGCTAGATAAGAATGTCCATTATTCATAATTGTCGTCTGAAGCGCCAAAGTGTATGATTTGTCAACTCCCTGCTTGGACAGTGATATGGTTTGTTGTTGAACCAATGACATGCCTTTGATTAGTATTATGAGAGGGCAAGTTGAAAAGGGGGAGGAGACTAGTTAGAGACAGGGAAAGAGCACAACTGAGCATAGAGAGTGAGCGAGAGAGAGGCATGACTGAAGGGAGGGAGGGAGGGAGGGAAGAAACAGGGAAGAGAAAAGCAGAACAGGGGAGGGTGACTATGAGGGAGAGAGAGAGGGAATGAGAGAAGACAAGCTGAGAGAACTTACATGCGTCGCAACAACACCGGTAAGCTGAGAGACACCACAAATCAAATATGCATGCTTCAAGTGTCTGTAGATTGGGTTAATCAGAAAAGGCATTTAATACAGGCTAAGTGTGTCAGTTGATACTAGGACGAGAGAGGGAGTGCACAAGGGAGTGGCAGATAGGGGGAGAAAGGAGGGACAGACAGTGTGTTTCTGTACAACTGTATCTGAATGCAATATGACTTTGTATGACATGCTAGGGTAGTCATATGGGTAGTAGTCACTAATGAGAAGAGATGGCACTGTTTTTGGCAGAGAGAAATTGATTTCATTGCTCATCCAGACACGAGAGAGAGAGAGAGAGAGAGACTGAGACGGGTTAACAGAGAATGCATGCCGCTTCTGAATTGCTCATGTGTCTGTGAGTCAGGGAGAAGGGGTGGGAGGGAAGGAGGGAAAGCGAGATATAGTGAGAGGGAGATCATTTTTGAACTCATTAGGGTGGTTCCTGACAGCTGGCATGCGTTTTCCATGAAGAATGTATTTTTCTACTTGTTACACTCCCACTATGTCATTTCATTATGTGCCATGGCTAAATGTTGACACAACCGTCGTGTGGTCATCCAGGTCTGATGACTGACGGTCTGGCCAACCTAACTGACATGTCGAGGTCATTATAACAACAACATTCACTTGTCTATTTTTTCACTCTCCTCTTCACGGCTGAGTTTATGCCATAACCGGTTATATAATGGTCATACTCCCATCTCTTATCAGGTCTTGAAAGAGAAGAAGCCACTCGCTGATTGGTCCAACATCCCCAGCTCGGTCCCTTGCATGATGTCACTCTCGCCGCTGACCATTCACAAATCACCTCAGGTGTGTTGCCGGGCCGTTACCATTGACACGGATCATGTTTGCCACTTGTATGTGACACATACAGTGGCAAGAAAAAGTATGTCAACCCTTTGGAATTACCTGGATTTCTGCATAAAATGGTAATAAAATGTTATCTGATCTTCATCTAAGTCACAACAATAGACAAACACAGTCTGCTTAAACTAGTAACACACAAACAATTATACGTTTTCATGTCTTTATTGAACACACCGTGTAAACATTCACAGTGTAGGGTGGGAAAAGTATGTGAACCCTTGGATTTAATAACTGGTTGACCCTCCTTTGGCAGCAATAAACTCAGACGTTTTCTGTAGTTGCGGATCAGACCTGCACAACGGTCAGGAGGAATTTTGGACCATTCATCTTTACAAAACTGTTTCAGTTCAGCAATATTCTTAGGATGTATGGTGTGAACCGCTCTCGAGGTCATGCCACAGCATTTTAAATCGGGTTGAGGTCAGGACTCTGACTGGGCCACTCCAGAAGGCATATTTTCTTCTGTTGAATAGATTCTGTTGTTGATTTACTTCTGTGTTTTGGGTCATTTGTCCTGTTGCATCACCCAACTTCTGTTGAGCTTCAATTGGCAGACAGATAGCCTTTCATTCTCCTGCAAAATGTCTTGATAAACTTGGGAATTCATTTTTCCGTCGATGATAGCAAGCTGTCCAGGCCTTGAGGCAGCAAAGCAGCCCCAAACCATGATGCTCCCTCCACCATACTTTACAGTTGGGATGAGGTTTTGATGTTGGTGTGCTGTGCCTTTTTTTCTCCACACATGTTCCTTCCAAACAACTCAACTTTAGTTTCATCTGTCCACAGAATATTTTGCCAGAAGTGCTGTGGAACATCCAGGTGCTCTTTTGCGAACTTCAGACGTGCAGCAATGTTTTGTTTTGACAGCAGTGGCTTCTTCCGTGGTGTCCTCCCATGAACACCATTTTTGTTCAGTGTTTTACGTATCGTAGATTCATCAACAGAGATGTTAGCATGTTCCAGAGATTTCTGTAAGTCTTTAGCTGACACTCTAGGATTCGTCTTAAACTCATTGAGCATTCTGCACTGTGCTCTTGCAGTCATCTTTGCAGGGCGGCCACTCCTAGGGAGAGTAGCAACAGTGCTGAACTTTCTCCATTTGTAGACAATTTGTCTTACCGTGGACTGATGAACATCAAGGCTTTTAGAGATACTTTTGTAACCCTTTCCAGCTTTATGCAAGTCAAAAATTCTTAGTATTAGGTCTTCTGAAATCTCTTTTTTTCGAGGCATGGTTCACATAAGTCAATGCTTCTTGTGAATAGCAAACAAACATTTTGTGAGTGTTTTTATAGGACAAGGCAGCTCTAACCAACATCTTCAATCTTGTCTCATTAATTGGACTCCAGGTTAACTGGCTCTTGACTCCAGCTTTTGGAAAAGTAATTAGCCTAGGGGTTCACATACTTTTCCCAACCTACAGTGTCAATGTTTAAGTGATGTATTCAATATAGACAAGAAAAATACAATAATTTGTGTTATTAGTTTAAGCACACTGTGTTCGTCTATTGTTCTGACTATGATGAAGATCAGATACATTTTTATGACAAATTTATGCAGAAATCCTGGTGATTCCAAAGGGTTCACATACTTTTTCTTGCCACTGTACATAAACACTGATTTGATTCACTTGTTGTTTTTCTCCCAGTAATGTACTGAAACACAAACTCACAGTGTTATTCCCTAACTTCAGGAACAAGCCAAAGAATCCGCCAGTTTACCCCGGAGACGGAGCTCGCACCGCAACAATAAGCCCGCCGATAGGCCGGTCTCGGCGCAAGGTGAGCTATGATTGGTGTTTAATTATGAATTCCTTTGTGTTTTTCATTTGCTTTACCTGAGAGAATTTTAACATTTTTGCTTTCTCTTTCTCTTTGATCCTCTGTCTTTGTCTGTGTATTTGTTTAGTTCCACCCCATCTCTCTCTCTTTCTCTGCTTCTCTCTCTCGTCTCTGTCTCTCTTTCTCTTTCTCTTGCTCTCCTCTCTCTCTCTCTCTCTCTCTCTCTCTCTCTCTCTCTCTCTCTCTCTCTCTCTCTCTCTCTCTCTCTCCCTGTTTCTCTCTCCCTGTCTCTCTCTGCTTCTCTCTTTCTCCATCTCTTTCTCTGCGTCTCTCTCTCTCTCTTTCTCCATCTCTTTCTCTCTCTCTCTGCCTTTTCAGTTTCTGCTAAGGCGTGTCAGTAGCAGACGTAGCTGTGTGTTATTACCATGCCATGAGCAGGATATAGCTGTATGAACTGGATGAGCCAGTGGGGCTACTAGTCTATGGCTGTTCTTTAGAAATTCTGTTCAGTTTGTTTGCTCCACTGTTGCCTAAATCCCATTTCTAGGCTCTCTCTCTAACCCACTGTGTGTGTGTGTGTTTGTATGTCTGCACTGTCATCCATTCTCTCCCTCTATTTTCTCTCCTCTGCTCTCTCCATTCTCTCCCCCTTT
Source organism: Salvelinus alpinus (assembly GCF_045679555.1). Lineage (NCBI taxonomy): Eukaryota > Metazoa > Chordata > Actinopteri > Salmoniformes > Salmonidae > Salvelinus > Salvelinus alpinus. Next base: position 48,650,953 of record NC_092089.1, on the reverse strand, counting down.
CTCGTGCTCTCCTTACCATGTCTCTTATATAATATAATAAGTGCTATGTGTGCTGTTTTTGTGTCCCTTCCTCTTTCTCTCTCTCTCGCTCTTTCTCTCTATCTGTCTCTCTCTCTCTCTCTCTCTGTGTCTCTCTCTCTCTGTCTCTCTATCTCTTTCACAGGGCTGGTGAGAATGGTACCTGACAGTCCGAGCCCAGAGCGCTTCACTTCCCCCCTCCCCTCCCACCGGCACAGCAACGGGCACAGCAACGGGCACAGACCTGGGCCCAGCAATGGCAGTGGTCTCCTCACCCCCTGTAACAGTGCTAGTAGCTCCCGTGCTGCCAGGTCAGTGGAGGGAAAACATTTCTAAAGTCACACAAAGTTTAAAGGAACATGTTAGTGTGATTGTATTGCGAGTGAACAAGAGGAGGTATCTGATTGGCTGTCAGGAGGAGAGGGAAGGGATGAGTTGTCTGTGGAATATTGATTGGGTCAGAGTGGAGATGTAGTTGATGTGAGGTGGAGTGTGATAGACTGGTCAGGTGAGTTTGCTAGGTGTGTGTGAGTGAAATATAAACTCTGCTCTCACTCTGTGTGGGCGTGTGTGCATGTACATAATACATAATAGTACATAATAATACGTATGTTTGTACGTCTGTGTCTCCGTCCCTGACGACAATAATGCCAATAACTCTGCTGACATGTATGTATTTTTCCTTCTCCCTCCAGCCCGAGTATGGGACTGTTAAACCTGGTGGAGATTGAGAGGAGACTGAGGGAGGCCAAGGCAGAGAGAGAGAGGCTTCTCAAAGAGAGGGTGAGTCACCACCACTAACATCCCTAATCACCAGAGACACGCAGCTTTAGACATGCCGGGTCATATTCATTAGGGCACACTGTAACAAAACGTTTAAAAACGTTTGTTTATTATTGGAGGATTCATTCAGGTAGTCCCTCCCTGTGTCAGTCAGTTTTCTTCTGTTTGTTGCTTAATGAAAACAACCCTGTTGTGTGACAACGGACTGATTACCATACATAATTAACATTACTACCAGAAGAAAACAGACTGTGAAATGGAAGAACACTTCATAGAAAACGAACAAAACTGAACTATGTCATCACTACTGTGTCTCCAACACCGAGCAAATACACTCTCCAATGTATTTATTTGGACAGTGAAGCTAAAAGTTGTTTTATATGAGGCATCAGTACAGAATTTCACCTTTTATTTTAGGGTATTTTCATACATATATGTTTTACCATTTAGAAATGAATGCACTTTATGTGTCTAGTGCTCCCATTTTGAAGGTGTCATAAGTATTTGGACAATTTCACTTATAGTGTATTAAATGTAGTCAAACGTTGAGTATTTGGTCCCATATTCCTAGCACGCAATTATTACATCAAGCGTGTGACTCTACAAACTTGTTGGATGCATTTGCAGTTTGTTTTGGTTGTGTTTCAGATTATGTTGTGCCCAATAGAAATGAATAGTAAATAATGTATTGTGTCATTTTGGTGTCACTTTTATTGTAAATAAGAATAGAATATATTTCTGAACACTTCCACATTCACGTGGATGCTACCATGGTTACGGTAAATCGTGAATTAATCGAGAATAATGATGAATGAGAAAGTTACAGATGCACAAGGATCATGCCCCCAAAACATGCTAACCTTTTAAGTGAATTTGTCCAAATACTTATGACACCTTCAAATGGGGGATAGATGCATAAAGTGCTTTCATTTCTAAACGGTAAAACATATGTAAGAAAATACCCTAAAATAAAAGGTGACCTTCTGTACTGTCAGCCTCATATAAGAAATGTTGTCTCAAACCCAGAATGCTGGCGTATAGAGGCAAATTAAGTTATAGCTTCACTGTCCAAATAAATACGTAGGGGAGTGTATATGCCTCAGCCTAGATATTGTACTTCATCTTAATCCCCCTGTTTTCAATAAAGGTATGCCGCTTTATAAAAACGAAAAACTAATTGAAGAAGTTCTTTAAAGGGAGGCACCTTCTCCAATATGATTAATAAAGACACGAGGAGATAGGATACAAGGAAGCGGATAATTGAGATAGAGCCTGTGTGTTGATCCAGGAGGAAAGGAGGCAGGTGGTAGTGGAGGAGAGGAGGCAGAGAGAGCTGGATGGCCGAGGAGCAGTAGATCCAGTAAAGTCCCAGACCAGTCCAGTCCCTGACCCAGAGGAGCGGCCCAAAACCACCAGTCCAGTCCCCAGCTCCCCTGAGGTACGTCTGTCTGTTTGTCTGTCTGTCTGCTCTGGCTGGCTGGCTGGTTGTCAACTCTGTTTGTCTGTATTGTCTGCCTGCCTGTCTGTCTGTCTGTCTGTGTTCTCTATAGTGCTATACATCCTTTCTCTAACCTCTCCTTTCTCCCGGCTTATTGCTCTCTCAATCTGTCTTTCTTTCTGTCTGTCTCCTTCTCACTAACCTTGTAACGTTGATCTGTTTAATTTAGCATATTTATAGTGAAATTATACACATTATACTCATTCTTTTTCTCAGCGCTCCCTACCTCTCTTCCTCTCTGCGAACTTTGACCTGCGGGCCCACGTGGAGTCGCTGGGTCATGGAGTGGCGGGGTGCATGGGCCTGCGTATGTCCCCTCGCCGCTGTGCCGGCTTCTTGACCAAGCGAGGGGGGCGGGTCAAGACCTGGAGGAGGAGGTGGTTCCTCTTCGATATGGACCACAGGCGGCTAGCCTACTACACAGGTGAGGGGGCTGAGAGAGAGACTGTGTGTGTGTGTGTGTTTGGCCACTCAGTCGTGGGTGAACAGGGAGTACAGGAGGGGACTAAGCACACACCCCTGAGGGCCCCCAGTGTTGAGTAGCAGAAGTGTTGTTGCCTAACCTTACCACCTGGGGGCGGCCCGTCAGGAAGTCCCGGATCCAGTTGCAGAGGGAGGTGTTTAGTCCCAGGGTCCTTAGTGATGAGCTTTGTGGGCACTATGGTGTTGAACGCTGAGATGCAGTCAATGAACAGCATTCTCACATAGGTGTTCCTTTTGTCCAGGTGAGAAAGGGCAGTGTGGAGTGCGATTTAGATTGTGTCATCTGTGGATCTGTTGGGGAGGTATGCGAATTGGAGTGGGTCTAGGGTATCCGGGAGGATGCTGTTGATGTGAGCCATGACCAGCCTTTCAAAGCACTTCATGTTTACTGACGTGAGTGCTACGGGGTGGTAATCATTTAGGCAGGTTATCTTCTCTTCCTTGGGCACAGGGACTATGGTGGTCTGCTTGAAACATGTAGGTATTACAGACTCAGTCAGGGAGAGGTTGAAAATGTCAGTGAAGACACTTGCCAGTTGGTCCACGCATGCTTTGAGTACACGTCCTGGTAATCTGTCTGGACCTGCGGCTTTGTGAATATTGATCTGTTTAAAGGTCTTGCTCACATCGGCTACCGAGAGCGTTATCACACAGTCGTCCAGAACAGCTGGTGCTCTCATGCATGCTTCAGTGTTGCTTGCTTTGGAGCGAGCATAAAAGCATTTAGCTCGTCAGGTAGGCTCGTGTCACTGGGCAGCTCGCAGCTGGGTTTCTCTTTGTAGTCTGTAATAGTTTTCAAGCCCTGCCACATTTGACGATCGTCAGAGCCGGTGTAGTAGGATTCAATCTTAATCCTGTATAGACTCTTTGCTTGATTTATGGTTCGTCTGAGGGCATAACGGGATTGCATACACATAGGCTTATGAGCCCAAGCCCATTTTTTTTAAATGGTATTAAAATATTATTGTGCAGTTATACAGTACTTATTGCTTATTATTCATGGCAGAAAAACATAAAATAAAACTATTTTAAGATGTCTTTGGTGCACAATTGGTCGAGCCTATACCCCAAAATTAAACAAATTTGAGTAATCAATCACCTTTGAGTGTGGATTGTATTAGTATGCATACTGGATGGACTGGTTACCTAATGCTATGCTCCAAAATGTCTATCCACGAGTCTGGGAGAGAACATATAGCCCTAGGCGATGCAGTCGGTAAATTGAGTGTGCAGGGCGATTTTGAATAGCCTAGTAATAGGGAATGAATTGGGTGACACATTACCTTTAGCTATACAGAATATCTCACCACCATGCATTTCCATCTCTTCCTCTCTCCTTTATTCCTTTCTCGAGCAGGCAGACGGGCGGGCTGTCAACAGTTTAATGAAATATGTTTCTTTGCGAAAACATGTTACTATCCCATGTTCCAGCAAATATTTCACTTGGTGTTCCAAATTAATCAATGGGTAGCTGCAGTAACAGGGTTGGAGAGCCCATGGCATACAGAGTTTGGGCGGAATATCACCTGTCGCGCAGCTAGAGCATGCTCCTGAAAAGGTCTTGATGCTTGGAGTGAAATAGGCTTTCTTATATTTATTTCTCAGCTGCTCATATTAAGCACATGCTCCACTATAAAACACAAGTAGCCCACCTGTCATCCTTGAAAAACGGACCGGTGGGAAAGCACGCGGCCTCCATTCGCTATTCGAGAGCATACAGATAACGTCTTTTTTCACCCTGCCGCTGTTCCTGCCCATTTGATAATGGGCATTCTAAATCAAAACTAATTTTACATATTAGTAAAGACAAGATTAAATTGAGAATAGTTTGATGGGTGAAAATATAATCACTTGATGAGAGAACAGCTGTGCAGCCTGAGGCAAGTAACAGAAACGCAAGCTTTTTTTTAATACTTTCTCAAATCATGAATAGCCTATAGTCGCATCATGCAGGGGGGCGGAACTTTGGTTTTAGAAGTGGGAGGGACATAATTATTCCAAAAAAGTTCAATCAGATAAACACTCCAAACAGCCTACTGCTCGGAGGCATCCGCATGGTCCTAAAGCACACCCTAGCCTAGTTTTGTATCACATTCCAAAACTGGGGGTGGACCATGTCCCCCTCCCCCGTCCACAGTTAAAGTTTCGCCTCTGGCATGCAGCCCATATATGTTTTGATTTCTAAGAGATTCTAAGGTTTGTATCATTCACAACTAAAGTTGTGAAATAACTCTGAATCTAGGATAATATAGGGCCTGTTTCAAATGATCACTTTTACGCTCAGGGACTAATTAGGGACTGATTTAGACCTGGGACACCAGGTGTGTGCAATTAATGATCAGGTAAAACAGAAAGGCAACCGGCTCTAGACCTCGTAGGGTAAGAGTTGAGTATCCCTGGCCTATGGCATTGAACATAGCCAGATAACATACAGTAGGCCAAATCATATTCTGTTCCTCCGAAATACATGTTCTTCATATCATAATGTTTCTTTAGACCTGCCTAAAATAAATAATGGATGTATTGTGATGGTGTATAGTCAATTGATTTATTATACTTTTTAAAAATGTAGATGTTGCAAGGTGTGCATCAGCGGCTTGTATTCAGGTTGTATACGTGGAGGCCTGGAGATACTAAACGTGTTTATGTTAATTGCCGGTCAATCACCATGAGACTGGCAGACTTTTGCATGACAATAACCGGCTGACAAAATGTAATGACCCCCACAGCCCTACTAAATGCCTATGTGATTTGTGTCTGTCTCTCTCTTTCTTTCTCTCGTTCTCTCTCTAATTGACTATTGTTTACCTTCAGACTGTGATGAGAGGAAGCTAAAGGGGGTGATCTACTTCCAGGCTATAGAGGAAGTCTACTATGACCATCTGCGCACAGCCACTTCAGTGAGTCCTCATATACAGTATTTTATCACCATAGAGAGGGAACAATGTGCCCATGATATCACCACAACTGTTAAAGAGATTATCCATTCATGCATTCAATGCTTGAACCAAATCCCAAGAATTATTGCTCTCTCACCATTCACCTCACTCTCTCTCACTCTCTCTCTCTGCCTCCCTCTCTCTCTCTCTCTCTCTCTCTCTCTCTCTCTCTCTCTCTCTCTCTCTCTCTCTCTCTCTCTCTCTCTCTCTCTCTCTCTCTCTCTCTCTCTCTCTCTCAGTCTCCGCGGCCCAGCCTTACGTTCTGTGTGAAGACGTACGAGCGCCTCTTCTTCCTGGTGGCGCCCAGCGCCGAGGCCATGAGGATCTGGATGGACGTCATTGTCACAGCAACAGACGAGCACAGCCGCTACTGACCTCGACTTTACACCTGCCCCCTTTCCTGTGTCTGTCTGACCTACCCCTTGGGCTGAACCTCCATTCACCTGGCTGACTTGGCTAACCTGGCTACAGTTTCAGCAGTTCACATTATGTGGGGAAAACTGCAATCTTCAACCTCCACCCTCCAATGAGTGTAGGACCCAGTTAGGCAGCCATTTTGATGCCTGAACTTTACCTCATCTGAGTGGTGGAGGTGGAGGTGAGGAGTGATGAGCCGAACATAATGTTCAGGAAAGCTCTTCCTGAAGGAACTGACATTTGATTCTGGATAGTTTCTTAGGAGCTTTGATGGCATGGGACTGAGTGGCAGACTCTTACAGGTTCTGTGTGGAACAAGAGATGTTTAGAGGATGGAGGAGGGACAAGGCCATGGGAATATAAAGACGTGGATGTGCAAGCTGGAGCAACCATTGGACATCTTAGAGTCAGTGCCAACCATGATATACTGATGATATACTGACAGACAAACCTATGATGTTTTTTATTAGTCTCAAATCAGGATTTAATGGTTGGTGTCTCTCTACCAGCTGTGTTTGAGCTCTCTCTTGTGGCCAGATTGAAGTATTGAAGTACTACAGCTTCCATTGAAATATACAGGTAGCTGCCAAAGTAAAGGAAACACCAGCATAGTGTGTCTTAATAGGTCATTGGGCCAACCACGAGCAAGAACAGCTTCAATGCACCTTCGTGTGGATTCTACAAGGGTCTGGAATTCTATTGGGGGGATGCGACACCATTCTTCCATAAGAAATTCCATACTTTTGTGTTTTGTTGATGGTGGTGGAAAATGCTGTCTCAGGCGCCGCTCCAGAATCTCTTATAAGTGTTCAATTGGCTTGAGATCTGGTGACTGAGTTGGCCATGGCATATAGCTTTACATAGTGTTAATGCTCATAAAATCATTCAGTGACCACTCGTGCCCTGTGGATGGGGGCATTGTCATCCTATGGTGGCATAGCCATGGTAGACAAAATAATAGCCAAAGTAATGGCCTGCCCAGCATTTTTATACATGACCCTAAGCATGATGGGATATCAATTGTTTCAATAACTCAGGAACAACACCTGTGTGGAAGCACCTGCGTTCAATATACTTTGTATTCCTCAATAACTCAAGTGTTTCCATTATTTTGGCAATAACCTGTACATGTTGAAAATATGTATATTTTTCATCTGTCAAAAGGGCTGTTCAGAGTCAATAAAAACACTAACCGAGCATTCCGATCTCAAAATTGATTGTTTGTTTTTTACTATCAACACAGAAATACTATATGCTTATAAATGTATTATTACTATTATTTTTTATTAATATCATTAAAGGTTATTCATAGACTTTTGATGACTCTTTGTGAAAACAACATTCCCTACTGATTCCCATTGCTTCAATGTCTACTTGAAATCCACTTTTTAATCATGCTTTTATTTTTACTTTCCTGCCAGACAGCTATAGAGCTATACACACTGGCACCCACAATCAGATATATTAGTTATGGTAGTGACCGTTTCAAATTGATAGGAATTGAATGGGAACCATGTTTCTCTTGCCCCCAGCTGTTGTAACATGAAGAGAGGAGATTGTATTATTGGTTGAATTACAAGGTAAGAGTTTAACAATAACGACATGTTTATCAAAAATGTTTTTGCTTATTTTAACTTATCATTAACTACTGTAGTATTTCATTATTGTTATTTATGTGATAATGCCCAAGAAGCCGGTGTTTGGAGGTTCGTTTCGGGCCGGCAAACCGTGCCAAAATATCTTCCAAACACTGGCTTCGAGGGCATTATCACTCGTATACAACGTGTTACCAACATATTCAAATAATGATTGACATATTTTAATTAAAAACGTTATTTTGATGATTTTATTAATAGTATTTCATCCTTCCACAAGATATAGTCCCGACACATATCTAGAGTTGCTACCCAAGCAGGCTGGTCGTTCATTCTATCGGTTCGGTTGCTAGAGACGCGAGCCAGTCATTAAGTCTTTTTGTTAGTGTAGCAATAGCCTAATAAAGTTTGCTTAACTAAATATATTTGTCTGCTGTGACCACAACACAAAGCATATTGAAACAGTTCTGTATCTATGGACGCGACCCAGTCGTTCGTTCTAAATGTTCCATTGCCATCCATACTGGCTGGCAAAGTTCTTATCAATTGCTTGCTAGCTAGCCATCTACGGCTAACTTAGTCACGTCAAACAGTGCAGACAGAATAACAACAGTAGCTGCATTTGTTTAGGCTGTTTTCTAGTGACATTTATTTGGTTACATCCATAACAATGAGCTAATGAGGCGCGATTTTGCCTGGCATAGAACATGTACTCTCTTGTCAGGACACTGTTGTTCAGAGGAGCTAGCCAACAACGCAGCTAACACAATCGCTTCAAACTGAAGCTGTAAAGACTGCAAACTAGCTGCATTTCGTTTCGTTTGACCTTTTCTTTGTATATATCCATAAAAATGATGCCATCTGATTAATGATTTCAACTGGCTGAGAAAAGCTGCCTGTCTGTCTGTCTCGTCCCGACTCCTGACCCTTACACGTGCATTACTATGGGACAGTTGGAGATCGAATTTGAATATTGAAACAATGTTGCAAATGTCAGAGAGACAGACAGCAAGGTTTATACAAATCTCTGCTGTTGAAAACTAAATGTTAGTCCAAAAAAAAGTGAGATAATCTCTAGATGCTTTTTATAGTGGACATCAAGTTTATAAAGTGCCTGGCTGGGCTGATGAGACAGTGGATTGTGCAGTCAGATGGAACAGAGTAAATAGGCATTTTAATGTAATAGATTTAGGGTGGTAATTTGTGGAATGAACACTGGCTGGAATGCAGTTTTAACCAATCAGCATTCAGGATTAGACCCACCAGTTGTATAAACTTTATTATACTGTACACTGATTGTACAAAACATTTCATATCCTGAACATCCCTTATCACCGTTCCTACCTATCCCAATATTACCTGAACCTTGAATAAGACAACAGTCTTCTATTTGTGTTTCCTGAAAGCATCGATATTGAAGTTAAAGGTACATTATTACTATTTACAACAGTTCTGTGTTTTTATTTCTGGTGGTTGAGCTTAGTTACTGTGTTCACATGTTTATGCAGGTGGTTTATTAATAAGTTGGAGAAAGAGTTTTCATGGAATCCAATGGGCTGCTATGACATTAGCTAGCCTAGCATGTTGACGAAAAAGGTAGTTTCATAAAGAACTTGCAGTATTTCAATCTTCTTGTTTTGTCAGTTAGGATAATGGGGTAATCAGGAGTACAGCGCCATCATTGGATTGAGGTACATTTCCCAAGCCGTATCTACGGTGTCCACATTCTGGGATAGAACCGTTCTGACTAGAGATGAAAATGTAATGAAAATCTAGTTGCTAGCAAAGATTACATTAAAGATTACATTAATGGCATATTACGCCACATCACCATTTTTATTTTATTTATTTTTAGGGGGTGGATCAGCTTTAATATTGCAGATAGATTGTTCCGTCCATCAATGTAATTGTCTGCATAATTTCCAATCCCCCATATATTTTTTGGGTAAATATATATATACAGTTGAAGTCGGAAGTTTACATACACCTTAGCCAAATACACTTAAACTCAGTTTTTCACAATTCCTGACATTTAATCCGAGTAAAAATTCCCTCTCTAAGGTCAGTGGTCCCGTGTGGCTCAGTTGGTAGAGCATGGCGCTTGCAACGCCAGGGTTGTGGGTTCATTCCCCACGGGGGACCAGGATGAATATGTACGAACGTTCCAATTTGTAAGTCGCTCTGGATAAGAGCGTCTGCTAAATGACTTAAATGTCAGTTAGGATCACCACTTTATTTTAAGAATGTGAAATGTCAGAATAATAGTAGAGAGAATGATTTATTTCAGCTTAATTTCTTTTAAATCACATTCTCAGTCGGTCAGAAGTTTACATATACTCAATTAGTATTTGGTAGCATTGCCTTTAAATTGTTTAACTTGGGTCAAATGTTTCGGGTAGCCTAACACAAGCTTCCCACAATAAGTTGGGTGAATTTTTGCCCATTCCTCCTGACAGAGCTGGTGTATCTGAGTCAGGTTTGTAGGCCTCCTTGCTCGCACACGCTTTTTCAGTTCTGCCCACAAATGTTCTATAGGATTGATGTCAGGGCTTTGTGATGGCCACTCCAATACCTTGACTTTGTTGTCCTTAAGCCATTTTGCCACAACTTTGGAAGTATGCTTGGGGTCATTGTCCAGTTGTAAAACCCATTTGCGACCAAGCTTTAACTTCCTGACTGATGTCTTGAGATGTTGCTTCAATATATCCACATAATTTTCCTACCTCATGATGCCTTCTATTTTTGTGAAGTGCACCAGTCCCTCCTGCAGCAAAGCACCCCCACAACATGATGCTGCAAGCCCCATGCTTCATGGTTGGGAGGGTGTTATTCGGCTTGCAAGCCTCCCCCTTTTTCCTCCAAACATAACGATGGTCATTATGGCCAAACAGTTCTATTTTTGTTTCATCAGATCAGAGGAAATTTATCCCAAATGTACGATCTTTGTCCCCATGTGCAGTTGCAAACCATGGTCTGGCTTTTATATGGCGTTTTTGGAGCAGTGGCTTCTTCCTTGCTGAGCGGCCTTTCAGGTTATGTCGATATAGGACTCGTTTTACTGTGGATATAGATACTTTTGTACCTGTTTCCTCCAGCATCTTCACAAGGTCCTTTGCTGTTCTGGGATTGATTTGCACTTTTCACACAAAAGTATGTTCATCTCTAGGAGGCAGAACGCCTCTCCTTCCTGAGTGGTATGACAGCTGCGTGGTCCCATGATGTTTATACTTACGTACTATTGTTTGTACAGATGAACGTGGTGCCTTCAGGCGTTTGGAAATTGCTTCCAATGATGAACTAGACTTGTGGAGGTCTACAATTGTTTTGCTGAGGTCTTGGCCCTCTTTCTTTTTATTTTCCCAGGATGTCAAGCAAAGTGGCACCGAGTTTGAAGGTAGGCCTTGAAATACATCCACAGGTACACCTCCAATTGACTCAAATGATGTCATTTAGCCTATCAGTGTCATGTTTTGTCTTTGATCATCATGTCTTGTCCCTGTGCTTCCCTCTGCTGGTCTTATTAGGTTCTTTCCCTCTTTCTATCCCTCTCTCTCCCCCTCCCTCTCTCCCTCTCTCGCTCTCTCTCTCTATCGTTCCGTTCCTGCTCCCAGCTGTTTCTCATTCTCCTAACTACCTCATTTACTCTTTCACACCTGTCCCCTATTTTGCCCTCTGATTAGAGTCCCTATTTCTCCCTCTGTTTTCCGCTTCTGTCCTTGTCGGATTCTCGTTTGATGTTTGCTGTTCTGTGTCCTTGTTCCGCCCTGTCGTGTTTTTTGCCTTCTTCAGATGCTGCGTGTGAGCAGGTGTCTATGTCAGCTACGGCCTGTGCCTTCCTGAAGCGACCTGCAGTCTGTGGTCGCGTCTCCAGTCGTTCCTCTCTACTGACGAGAGGATTTCAGTTTCCTGTTTTGGATTTACCTTTGATAATATCCAGGAGTATCATTATTTGTTTAAGACTGGAATAAAGACTCTGTTTCTATTACGTCGCTTTTGGGTCCTCATTCACCAGCATAACAGAAGAATCCGACCAAGAATGGACCCAGCGACTACGGATTCTCGCAACACTGCCGTCGAGATCCAGGGAGCAATGCTCGGCAGACACGAGCAGGAATTGTCTGCTGCTCGTCATGCCGTTGAGACCCTGTCCGCTCAGGTCTCCGATCTCTCAGGACAGTTTCAGAGTCTTCGTCTCGTGCCACCAGCTACTTCCTGGTCTTCCGAGTCTCCGGAACCTAGGGTTAATAACCCACCATGTTACTCTGGGCAGCCCACTGAGTGTCGCTCCTTTCTCACCCAGTGTGATATTGTGTTCTCTCTCCAGCCCAACACATACTCAAGAGAGCGAGCTCGGATCGCTTACGTCATATCACTCCTTACTGGTCGGGCTCGGGAGTGGGGCACAGCTATCTGGGAGGCAAGGGCTGAGTGTTCTAACGTTTATCAGAACTTTAAAGAGGAGATGATACGGGTTTTTGATCGTTCAGTTTTTGGGAAGGAGGCTTCCAGGGCCCTGGCTTCCCTATGTCAAGGTGATCGATCCATAACGGATTACTCTATAGAGTTTCGCACTCTTGCTGCATCCAGTGACTGGAACGAGCCGGCGTTGCTCGCTCGTTTTCTGGAGGGACTCCACGCTGAGGTTAAGGATGAGATTCTCTCCCGGGAGGTTCCTTCCAGCGTGGACTCTTTGATTGCACTCGCCATCCGCATAGAACGACGGGTAGATCTTCGTCACCGAGCTCGTGGAAGAGAGCTCGCGTTAACGGTGTTTCCCCTCTCCGCATCTCAACCATCTCCTCCCACCGGCTCAGAGACTGAGCCCATGCAGCTGGGAGGTATTCGCATCTCGACTAAGGAGAGGGAACGGAGAATCACCAACCGCCTTTGCCTCTATTGCGGTTCTGCTGGACATTTTGTCATGTCATGTCCAGTAAAAGCCAGAGCTCATCAGTAAGCGGAGGGCTACTGGTGAGCGCTACTACTCAGGTCTCTCCATCAAGATCCTGTACTACCTTGTCGGTCCATCTACGCTGGACCGGTTCGGCTGCTTCCTGCAGTGCCTTGATAGACTCTGGGGCTGAGGGTTGTTTTATGGACGAAGCATGGGCTCGGAAACATGACATTCCTCTCAGACAGTTAGGGAAGCCCACGCCCATGTTCGCCTTAGATGGTAGTCTTCTCCCCAGTATCAGATGTGAGACACTACCTTTAACCCTCACAGTATCTGGTAACCACAGTGAGACCATTTCCTTTTTGATTTTTCGTTCACCTTTTACACCTGTTGTTTTGGGTCATCCCTGGCTAGTATGTCATAATCCTTCTATTAATTGGTCTAGTAATTCTATCCTATCCTGGAACGTTTCTTGTCATGTGAAGTGTTTAATGTCTGCTATCCCTCCTGTTTCTTCTGTCCCCTCTACTCAGGAGGAACCTGGTGATTTGACAGGAGTGCCGGAGGAATATCATGATCTGCGCACGGTCTTCAGTCGGTCCAGAGCCAACTCTCTTCCTCCTCACCGGTCGTATGATTGTTGTATTGATCTCCTTCCGGGGACCACTCCCCCTCGGGGTAGACTATACTCTCTGTCGGCTCCCGAACGTAAGGCTCTCGAGGATTATCTGTCTGTTTCTCTCGACGCCGGTACCGTGGTGCCTTCTTCCTCTCCCGCCGGAGCGGGGTTTTTCTTTGTTAAGAAGAAGGACGGTACTCTGCGCCCCTGCGTGGATTATCGAGGGCTGAATGACATAACGGTTAAGAATCGTTATCCGCTTCCCCTTATGTCGTCAGCCTTCGAGATTCTGCAGGGAGCCAGGTTCTTTACTAAGTTGGACCTTCGTAACGCTTACCATCTCGTGCGCATCAGAGAGGGGGACGAGTGGAAAACGGCGTTTAACACTCCGTTAGGGCATTTTGAATACCGGGTTCTGCCGTTCGGTCTCGCTAATGCTCCAGCTGTCTTTCAGGCATTAGTTAATGATGTACTGAGAGACATGCTGAACATCTTTGTTTTCGTTTACCTTGACGATATCCTGATTTTTTTCACCGTCACTCGAGATTCATGTTCAGCACGTTCGACGTGTACTCCAGCGCCTTTTAGAGAATTGTCTCTACGTGAAGGCTGAGAAGTGCGCCTTTCATGTCTCCTCTGTCACATTTCTCGGTTCTGTTATTTCCGCTGAAGGCATTCAGATGGATCCCGCTAAGGTCCAGGCTGTCAGCGATTGGCCCGTTCCTAAGTCACGTGTCGAGTTGCAGCGCTTTCTCGGTTTCGCTAATTTCTATCGGCGTTTCATTCGTAATTTCGGTCAAGTGGCTGCCCCTCTCACAGCTCTGACTTCTGTCAAGACTTGCTTTAAGTGGTCCGGTTCCGCCCAGGGAGCTTTTGATCTCCTCAAGAAGCGTTTTACATCCGCCCCTATCCTTGTTACTCCTGACGTCACTAAACAATTCATTGTCGAGGTTGACGCTTCAGAGGTGGGCGTGGGAGCCATTCTGTCCCAGCGCTTCCATTTTGACGATAAGGTCCATCCTTGCGCTTACTTTTCTCATCGCCTGTCGCCATCGGAACGCAACTATGATGTGGGTAACCGCGAACTGCTCGCCATCCGCTTAGCCATAGGCGAATGGCGACAGTGGTTGGAGGGGGCGACCGTCCCTTTTGTCGTTTGGACTGACCATAAGAACCTTGAGTACATCCGTTCTGCCAAACGACTTAATGCACGTCAAGCTCGTTGGGCGTTGTTTTTTGCTCGTTTCGAGTTCGTGATTTCCTATCGCCCGGGAAATAAGAACACCAAGCCTGATGCCTTATCCCGTCTCTTTAGTTCTTCTGTGGCTTCTACCGACCCCGAGGGGATTCTCCCTGAAGGGCGTGTTGTCGGGTTGACTGTCTGGGGAATTGAGAGACAGGTAAAGCAAGCACTCACTCACACTGCGTCGCCGCGCGCTTGTCCTAGTAACCTTCTGTTCGTTCCTGTCTCTACTCGTCTGGCTGTTCTTCAGTGGGCTCACTCTGCCAAGTTAGCTGGCCACCCCGGCGTTCGGGGTACGCTTGCTTCTATTCGCCAGCGGTTTTGGTGGCCTACTCAGGAGCGTGACACGCGCCGTTTCGTGGCTGCTTGTTCGGACTGCGCGCAGACTAAGTCAGGTAACTCTCCTCCTGCCGGTCGTCTCAGACCGCTTCCCATTCCTTCTCGACCATGGTCTCACATCGCCTTAGACTTTATTACCGGTCTGCCTTCGTCTGCGGGGAAGACTGTGATTCTTACGGTTATCGATAGGTTCTCTAAGGCGGCACATTTCATTCCCCTCGCTAAGCTTCCTTCCGCTAAGGAGACGGCACAAATCATCATTGAGAATGTGTTCAGAATTCATGGCCTCCCGTTAGACGCCGTTTCAGACAGAGGCCCGCAATTCACGTCACAGTTTTGGAGGGAGTTCTGTCGTTTGATTGGTGCTTCCGTCAGTCTCTCTTCCGGGTTTCATCCCCAGTCTAACGGTCAAGCAGAAAGGGCCAATCAGTCGATTGGTCGCATATTACGCAGCCTTTCGTTTCGAAACCCTGCGTCTTGGGCAGAACAGCTCCCCTGGGCTGAGTACGCTCACAACTCGCTTCCTTCGTCTGCTACCGGGCTATCTCCGTTTCAGAGTAGTCTTGGGTACCAGCCTCCTCTGTTCTCGTCCCAGCTCGCCGAGTCCAGCGTTCCCTCCGCTCAGGCTTTTGTCCAACGTTGTGAGCGCACCTGGAGGAGGGTCAGGTCTGCACTTTGCCGTTACAGGGCGCAGACTGTGAGAGCCGCCAATAAACGTAGGATTAAGAGTCCTAGGTATTGTCGCGGTCAGAGAGTGTGGCTTTCCACTCGTAACCTTCCCCTTACGACAGCTTCTCGCAAGTTGACTCCGCGGTTCATTGGTCCGTTCCGTGTCTCTCAGGTCGTCAATCCTGTCGCTGTGCGACTGCTTCTTCCGCGACATCTTCGTCGCGTCCACCCTGTCTTCCATGTCTCCTGTGTCAAGCCTTTTCTTCGCGCCCCCGTTCGTCTTCCCTCCCCCCCCCCCGTCCTTGTCGAGGGCGCACCTATTTACAAGGTACGGAAGATCATGGACATGCGTTCTCGGGGACGTGGTCACCAGTACTTAGTGGATTGGGAGGGTTACGGTCCTGAGGAGAGGAGTTGGGTTCCATCTCGGGACGTGCTGGACCGTTCGTTGATTGATGATTTCCTTCGTTGCCGCCAGGGTTCCTCCTCGAGTGCGCCAGGAGGCGCTCGGTGAGTGGGGGGGTACTGTCATGTTTTGTCTTTGATCATCATGTCTTGTCCCTGTGCTTCCCTCTGCTGGTCTTATTAGGTTCTTTCCCTCTTTCTATCCCTCTCTCTCCCCCTCCCTCTCTCCCTCTCTCGCTCTCTCTCTCTATCGTTCCGTTCCTGCTCCCAGCTGTTTCTCATTCTCCTAACTACCTCATTTACTCTTTCACACCTGTCCCCTATTTTGCCCTCTGATTAGAGTCCCTATTTCTCCCTCTGTTTTCCGCTTCTGTCCTTGTCGGATTCTCGTTTGATGTTTGCTGTTCTGTGTCCTTGTTCCGCCCTGTCGTGTTTTTTGCCTTCTTCAGATGCTGCGTGTGAGCAGGTGTCTATGTCAGCTACGGCCTGTGCCTTCCTGAAGCGACCTGCAGTCTGTGGTCGCGTCTCCAGTCGTTCCCCTCTACTGACGAGAGGATTTCAGTTTCCTGTTTTGGATTTACCTTTGATAATATCCAGGAGTATCATTATTTGTTTAAGACTGGAATAAAGACTCTGTTTCTATTACGTCGCTTTTGGGTCCTCATTCACCAGCATAACAATCAGAAGCTTCTAAAGCCATGAAATCATTTTCTGGAATTTTCCAAGCACAGTCAACTTAGTGTATGTAAACATCTGACCCACTGGAATTGTGATACAGTGAATTATCAATCAAATAATCTGTCTAAACAATTGTTGGAAAAATGCAGGTCACAAGCTCACTCATAAGTGTATGTAAACTTCCGACTTCAACTGTACAGCACCCAAAGTTTGGACACAACTACTCACTTAAGGGCTTTCTTTTTACTATTTTCTCCATTATAGAATAATAGTGAGGACATCAAAATTATGAAATAACACATATGGAATCATGTAGTAACCGGTCCTCATGAGAGCCGGTTTCATCATAGCGCTTGATGGTTTTTGCGACTGCTCTTTAAGAAACATTCAAAATTCTTGAAGTTTTCCAGATTGACTGACCTTTTTGTCTTAAAGTAATGATGCTGTTTCTCTTTGCTTATTTGAGCTGTTCTCGCCGTAATATGGACTTGATATTTTACCAAATAGATCCATCTTCTGTATACCACCCTAACTTTGTCACAACACAACTGATTGGATCAAACGCATTAAGAAGGAAAGAAATGACACAAATTAACCTTTATCAAGGCACATCTGTTAATTGAAATGCATTCCAGGTGACTACCTCACAAAGATGGTTGAGAGGATTCCAAGAGTGTGCAAAGCTGTCATCAAGGCAAAGGGTGGCTACTTTGAAGAATCTCAAATATAAAATGTATTTTGATTTGTTTAACACTTTTTTGGTCACTACATGATTCCATATGTGTCATTTCATTTTGATGTCTTCACTGTTTTTCAACAATGTAGAAAATAGTACAAATAAAGAACAACCTGCAATGAGTAGGTGTGTCCAAACTTTTGACTGGTACTACATATATCATATACATAAACATGCTAACTGTTTAGGGGATACATTTGTTTCATACATCTCTGATCTTGTCAATATCTGATATGTTTTTTACTTACTGTGAATATAATCAGAATAGTCATCATCATAATAGTACATTAAAGTATCATACTTTATATGTTCATACATTACTAGACCAACCAATTTAAAATCTATAGGTTTACCAAACTATTAAGTGATTATAAATGAAGAGCAGTCGGATTAAGTAATCGTGAAATGTATTCGAACAAATGAGAAGACAATCATATCAAAAGTAATGTGAGTATTGCATTGTGAAAAGCAATTACTTTCTATGAACATGTGAAACATGTTTTTCTCGATGGAACACTAATTAAATTTAGTGAAAAAGTGACTGTATGATTTTGTATGTTGTACTTAGTCTATTGAAAATGTGCTTAGATTTTTGAAACTGCCTTTTTGATCAATCTGTTCTGAGTTTTTTACTAAGCGTTGTGACAATGTACCATATACTTGGGAAAATTGCATACAAAAAACTGTACTATTCTAATCTTGCTTTCCTCTTTGTCCATCATAGTTTCCTTTTGCAAACTTGAAATACACTTCAACATAACTGGAGAGCACTTGACCGCAAAGGAGGGTTCCTGCATTACAATCAAATGCACTACCAGGTTTATGAAAAATGAACAAGATCAATGGTTTTGGATGAAAAATGCAAAGTGGAATGACACCATGCATGATTTCACTGCCACAATTGTAAACAGTAACACAAAGGCCCAAACCCCTGCCCCTGAATTTGCAGACAGAATAAAGTACATTGGTTCTGTGAATTTTGGATGGGCCACACAAAGCGACTGCATCCTACTCATCAACAACCTGGAAAAGACCGACAGTGAGATCTACAAATGCAGATATATAGGAAAGGTTGGAAAATGGATGACTGAAGCAGGTCTGAATCTTACAGTTGAAGGCAAGTTCACCTTACAGATACATCTGGATATCAATTTCCAATAATAATCCAAATAATCACAGCTATTCGATTGACAGTGTTGTCTGTACCTATATGCACCTGTTACAATATATATTAGTGTACATTATGCTTTTTGTAATAGGGTAGAGGTCTTGAACACACCCATGGTCTTAGAAAATGTACCATGGACTGACAGAGGCACAATGGTGCATTCAAGATCTATACCCTCTTACATTTTGTAATGTACAATATAATGTTCTGTCTCTGTCTGATGTCTTGCCACTGCAGATGATCCGTGCCAGGTTAGAGTTGAGAAGCTGAACCCATCAACAGTTAAAGAGTCTGAGCCTGTGACCATTCGATGCTTCACGTCACGGGCATGTGGATCACACCCAGAGTTCACAGGGCTTGGTCGGTCAGACCGTAACGCCTTTCCACCTACGAGGATAACCGTAAAAGCAGTATGGTCAGCTTTAATGCTAGCTGGCAGGATGATGGGAGGGTGCTGTCCTGTCAACCACAGGGGACCAAAGACCAGTGTGTGAGCAAGAGCATCAAGCTGAAGGTTGAATGTGAGTTCATTACTGACTTTCTAGTTCAAACTGTGTTTATCGTATCGCGGAAGTTCAGCGTGATTGAAATGTAAAGGCAATGTTCCCGTGTATTCACGGTAAACGCTGCATATGTCGGCTCAGTCGGGAATTACCTTTACATTTATATTCCACAAACTGAAACGCTTCAGCGATACAGATTGAATAAAGCGCGTGATTGGCTTTATCATGTCCATTGCATTATTTTTGTTTCAACCATTTTTTATAACAAAGAAATTACAATACTAATTTGATGTTTAATGTTTTGTGCTTCTTGTTTTCAGAATTGAGCAATTTCTATGATTTCTTTTTTGTCTTCTCTTTGAAAGATTCCCCTAAGGAGACGAAGGCTGTTGTAAATTTGTCAAATGTAAAGGATGGTCTGTCAACCCTTACTTGTCCCAGCAGAGGGCACCCCAATGCTACCCACTCCTGGTTTAAAGACAGTCAAAAGACTGAATTCAGTGGAACAGAATTGTTGATTCCATCTATCACACCTACACAGGGCGGGAATTACTACTGCAAAGCTGTAAACCAACATGGGACCCACGACTCAAATATTGTTACAATCAATGTTAATTGTGAGATATTCCCTATTTGTGTAGTCCAGACATACATTTTGTATCACAGGGAAATAATTAATTTAAATAATGTTTTAGGCAGTCTCTGTCTCACATCCATGCTTATATACATTGTGGAATTGACTTTTTAATACATAGACAATGAAGGCAGCTTACACAGTTTTGATTCAATTGGAATACTCTCTCTCTCAGATGCTCCTGTAGGAGTGCACATTGAAACAAATAAGGATCTGTCTACAATCAAAGAAGGAGATCAAATCAAATTAACTTGCATAGTGCAGAAAAGCAAGCCTGAAGTGCATTCATGGTCTTGGTTCAAAGACATGGACAAAATAACCAATACTTTAAAGGAGTATACCCTCAGCAGTGTACAGCCAGAGGACAGAGGTCATTACTACTGTGAGGCGAGCAATGATGTTGGCAGTGGAAGGTCATCATCAGGATATCACATAAGGTTTTTCTGTACGTCTTTTCCCATTTTAGCATGTTCAAACACTGTACTGGCCAGAGGAACAACAATTATAAATTCAAATGTATGCTGAATGTCAAATTCTTCCATCCATCCATCCAATATCAATATCAGGAACTACTCAATAATATATGCTGTGCTGTAGAAATTAATATACAGTACCAGTCAAAAGTTTGGACACACCTACTCATTCAAGGGGTTTTCTTAATTGTTTTATATTTTTTTCTACATTGTAGAATAATAGTGAAGACATCAAAACTATGAAATAACACATCTGGAATCATGTAGTAACCTGTCACGTATTCTCCCTCTCTGGCCTCTAGGTCACCAGACTGCTGATTATTACACACACCTGTCACCGTCGTCACGCGCACCAGCGCTTGTTGACACTCACCTGGACTCCATCACCTCCTTGATTACCTGTCCTATTTATGTCATTCCCTTTGGTTCCGTCCACAGGCGTTATTGTTTCTGTATCTGTTTCCTCGCAAGGCTTCTGGCCCAGACGGCATCCCTAGTTGCATCCTCAGAGCATGCGCAGACCAGCTGGCTGGTGTGTTTACGGACATATTCAATTGCTCCCTATCCCAGTCTGTTGTCCCCACATGCTTCAATATGGCTACCATTGTTCCTGTACCCAAGAAGGCAAAGGTAACTGAACTAAATGACTACCGCCGCGTAGCACTCACTTCTGTCATCATGAAGTGCTTTGACAGACTAGTTAAGGCCACCTTACCCGCCATCCTAGACCCACTTCAGTTAGCATACAGCCCCAACAGGTCCACAGATGATGCAATCGCCATCACACTGCACACTGCCCTATCCCATCTGGACTAAAATAACACCTATGTAAGAATGCTGTTCATTGACTACAGCTCAGCATTCAACACCATAGTACCCTCCAAGCTCATCATTAAGCTGGAGGCCCTGGGTCTCAACCCCGCCCTGTGCAACTGGGTCCTGGACTTTCTGACGGGCCGCCCCCAGGTGGTGAAGGTAGGAAACAACATCTCCCCTTTGCTGACCCTCAACACTGGGGCCCCACAAGGGTGTGTGCTCAGCCCTCTACTGTACTCCCTGTTCACCCAAGACTGTGTGGCCATGTACGCCTCCAGCTCAATCATCAAGTTTTCAGACGACACAACAGTAGTGGGCCTGATCACCAACAATGACGAGACAGCCTACAGGGAGGAGGTGAGAGCATTCGGAGTATGGTGTCAGGAAAACAACCTCTCACTCAACGTCAACAAAAAAAAGGAGATGATTGTGGCCTTCAGGAAACAGCAGAGGGAGCACCCCCCCGAACCACATCGAAGGGACAGCAGTGGAGAAGGTGGAAAGTTTTAAGTTCCTGGGCGTACACATCACAGACAAACTGAAATGGTTCACCCAAACAGACAGTGTTGTGAAGAAGGCGCAGCGGCGCCTTTTCAACCTCAAGAGGCTGAAGAAATTTGGCTTGTCACCTAAAAGCCTGACAAACTTTTACAGATGCACAATCGAGAGCATCCTGTCGGGCTGTATCACAGCCTGGTATGGCAACTGCACCGCCCTCAACCGCAACGCTCTCCAGAGAGTGATGTGGTCTGAACGCATCACCAGGGAAAACTACCTGCCCTCCATGACACCTACAGCACCCGATGTCACAGGAAGGCCAAAAAGATCATCAAGGACAACAACCACCCAAGCCACTGCCTGTTCACACCACTATCACCCAGAAGGCGTGGTCAGTACAGGTGCATCAAAGCTGGGACCGAGAGATTGAAAAACAGCTTCTATCTCAAGGCCATCAGACTGTTAAACAGCCATCACTAACATTGAGTGGCTGCTGCCAACATACTGACTCAACTCCAGCCACAATTTTAATGGAAAAATTGATGTAATCAATTTATCACTAGCCACTTTATATAATGTTTACATACCCTACATTACTCATCCCATATGTATAGACTGTACGCTATACCATCTACTGCATCTTGCCATCTTGATGTAATTAAATGTATCACTAGCCACTTTATACAATGCCACTTTATACAATGTTCTCATACCCTACATTACTCATCTCATATGTATATACTGTACGCTATACCATCTACTGCATCTTGCCATCTTGATGTAATGTATCGCTAGCCACTTTAAACAATGCCACTTCATATAATGTTTTCATACCCTACATTACTCATCTCATATGTATATACTGTAGTCTTACAATCTACTGCATCTTGCCTATGCCGTTCGGCCATCACTCATTTATATATTTTTATGTACATATTCGTATTCATTCCTTTACACTTGTGTGTATAAGGTAGTTGTTGTGGAAGTGTTAAGTTATATTACTTGTTAGATATTACTGCATGGTCGGAACTAGAAGCACAAGCATTTCGCTACACTTGCATTAAAAACCTGTTGAGGATAGAGGGCGCTATTTTCACTTTGGGGAAAAATCGTGCCCAATTTAAACGGCCTCGTACTCTATTCTTGCTCGTACAATATGCATATTATTATTACTATTGGATAGAAAACACTCTCAAGTTTCTAAAACCGTTTGAATTATATCTGTGAGTAAAACAGAACTCATTTTGCAGCAAACTTCCTGTCAGAAAGTGAAAAATCTGAAATCGAGGCTCTGTTCCAGGGCCTGCCTATAAATGTGCTTGTTATCTATTAGTATACATGCACTTCATACGCCTTCCACTAGATGTCAATAGGCTGTGAGAGGTGAAATGGGGTTTCTAGGTATTTCTATGGTCAAAAGATAGAGCTTGGAATGACATGACCCCAGAATTCCTTTGTTCAGGAAGCGCATAAAGGTCACCAGTATTGGCTTCTGAAAAGCATTCGTTATAGACGTCTTATATCTCCGGCTTTGATTTTATTTGATAAATGTGAAAATATCATCGTAAAGTATGTTTTTTCAATATAGTTTTATTAGATTATTGAATTTTTTTCGGGAGTTTAGGCGTGTTTCTTTGCGTTTGGTGACGAAGGAGAGCTTAGCGCCACTTGGCTAGTTTTGCTTGCTCATTCGAGAGGGAAAAATGCCATTCTAAAACCAAACAACGATTGTTCTGGACAAAGGACCACTTGTACAACATTCTGATGGAAGATCATCAAAAGTAGGACCCATTTATGATGTTATTTCATATATCTGTCGAACATGTTTACTTTTAGTTTGCGCCCAGATTTTGGGCGCTCTCTCGCAATAACGTAAGCTGCATGTCGTAATGAAGTTCTTTTTAGAATTCTAACACGGCGATTGCATTAAGAACTAGTGTATCTACCATTTCCTATACAACATGTATTTTTTAGTAAAGTTTATGAATAGTTATTTGGTCAGAATAGGTGAGTGTCAGAAAAATATCCGGACATTCTGGGAAAAAGATGCTAAGTTTTCAGAATGTATAACCACGATTTCAGCTCTAAATATGCACATTTTCGAACAAACCATATATGTATTGTGTAATATGATGTTATAGGACTGTCATCTGATGAAGTTTATGAAGGTTAGTGAAAAAATGTATATCTTTTGCTGGTTTATTCGCTATCGCTAACGTGCCTATCGCTATCGCTAACGTGCCTTGATGAATGAATGCGGTTGTGTGGTAGGCTATTGTAGTAAGCTAATATAATGCTGTATTGTGTTTTCGCTGTAAAACACTTAAAAATTGGAAATATTGGCTGGATTCACAAGATGTTTGTCTTTAATTTGCTGTACACCATGCATTTTTCAGAAATGTTTTATGATGAGTATTTAGTTATTTCACGTTGGTCTCTATAATTACTCTGGCTGCTTCGGTGCTATTTCTGATGGTAGCTGTGATGGTAGCTGCAATGTAAAACTGATTTATACCTCAAATATGCACATTTTTCGAACAAAACATAGATTTATTGTGTAACATGTTATAAGACTGTCATCTGATGAAGTTGTTTCTTGGTTAGTTTGGTTGGTTCTTGGTTAGTTTGGTTGGTTTTGTGCATGCTACCTGTGCTGTGAAAAATGTCTGTGCTTTTTTGTATTTGGTGGTGAGCTAACATAAATATATGTGGTGTTTTCGCTGTAAAACATTTTAAAAATCGGACATGTTGACTGGATTCACAATATGTTTATCTTTCATTTGCTGTATTGGACTTGTTAATGTGTGAAAGTTAAATATTTCTCAAAAATATTTTTTGAATTTCGCGCTCTGCCTTTTCAGTGGAATGTGGGAGGAGTTCCGCTAGCGGAACCCCGGGGCTAGACAGGTTAACATCTGCTAACCATGTGTATGTGACAAATACATTTGATTTGATTTTGATTTGACCAGCTCGGAAACCAGATTGCATAGTGGAGAAGGTACGGTGGGATTCAAAATGATCAGTGATCTGTTTGTTAACTTGGCTTTTGAAGGTTTTAGAAAGGCAGGGCAGGATGGATATAGGTCTGTAACAGTTTGGGTCTAGAGTGTTTCCCCCTTTGAAGAGGGGGATGACCGTGGCAGCTTTACAATCTTTGGGGATCTCAGATGATACGGAAGAGAGGTTGAACAGGCTAGTAATAGGGGTTGCAACAATTTCGACGGATCATTTTAGAAAGAGAGGGTCCAGATTGTCTAGCCCAGCTGATTTGTAGGGATCCAGATTTTGCAGCTCTTTCAGAACATCAGCTCTCTGGATTTGGGTGAAGGAGAAGCGGGGGGAGGGGCTTGGGCAAGTTGCTGCAGGGGGTGCTGAGCTGTTGGCCAGGGTTTGGGTAGCCAGGTGGAAAGCATGGCCAGCCGTAGAAAAATGCTTATTGAAATGATTAATTATCGTAGATTTATCGGTGGTGACAGTGTGCAGCTGGGAGAAGGAGCTCTTATTCTCCATGGACTTTACCTTGTCCCAAAACTTTTTGGAATTAGTGCTACAGGATGCAAATTTCTGTTTGAATAAGCTAGCCTTAGCTTTCCTAACGGACTGAGTATATTGGTTCCTGACTTCCCTGAAAAGTTGCATTTCACGGGGGCTATTTGATGCTAATGCGGAACGCCAAAGATGTTTTTGTGCTGGTCAAGGGCAGTCAAGTCTGGAGTGAACCAAGGGATATATCTGTTCTTAGTTCCACATTTTTTAATGGGGCATGCTTACTTAAGATAGTGAGGAAAACACTTTTAAAGAGCAACCAGGCATCCTCTACTGACGGGATGAGGTCAATATCCTTCCAGGATACCCGGGCCAGGTCGATTAGAAAGGCCTGCTCGCTGAAGTGTTTTAGGGAGCGTTTGACAGTGATGAGGGGTGGTCAATTGACCGCTGACCCATTACGCACGCAGGCAATGAGGCAGTGATCACTGAGATCCTGGTTGAAGACAGCAGAGGTGTATTTGGAGGGCAAGTTGGTCAGGATGATATCTAAGAGGGTGCCCATGGTTACGGATTTGGGGTTGTACCTGGTAGGTTCCTTGATAATTTGTGTGAGATTGAGGGCATCTAGCTTTGATAGTAGGACGGCCGGGGTGTAAGCATGTCCCAGTTTAGGTCACCTAACAGTACGAACTCTGAAGATAGATGGGGGGCAATCAATTCTCATATCGTTTCCAAGGCACAGCTGGGGGCTGAAGGGGGTCTATAACAAGCGACAACGGTGAGAGACTTGTTTCTGGAAAGGTGGATTTTTAGTAGAAGCTCGAATTGTTTGGGCACAGAACTGGATAGTATGACAGAACTCTGCAGGCTATCGCTGCAGTAGATTGCAACTCCGCCCCCTTTGGCAGTTCTATCTTGTCGGAAAATGTTATAGTTAGGGATGGAAATTTCAGGATTTTTGGTGGCCTTCCTAAGCCAGGATTCAGACACGGCTAGGACATCCGGGTTGGCGGAGTGTGCTAAAGCAGTGAATAAAACAAATTTAGGGAGGAGGCTTCCAATGTTAACATGCATGAAATCAAGGCTTTTACAGTTACAAAAGTCAGCAAATGAGAGCGCCTGGGGAATGGGAGTGGTATAGGGGGCTGCAGGGCCTGGGTTAACCTCTACATCACCACAGGAACAGAGGAGTAGGATAAGGGTACGGCTAAAGGCTATAAGAACTGGCCGTCTAGTGCGTTCAGAACAGAGAGCAAAAGGAGCAGATTTCTGGGCGCGGAAGAATAGATTCAAGGCATAATGTACAGACAAGGGTATGGTAGGATGTGAGTACAGTGGAGGTAAACCTAGGCATTGAGTGACAATGAGAGAGGTTTTGTCTCTAGAGGCACCAGTTAAGCCAGGTGAGGTCACCGCATGTGTGGGAGGTGGAACAAAAGGGCTAGTTAAGGCATATTGGGCAGGGCTGGAGGCTCTACAGTGAAATAAGACAATAATCACCAACCAAAACAGCAATAGACAAGGCATATTGACATTAGGGAGAGGCATGTGTAGCCGAGTGATCATCGGGTCCAGTGACTAGCAATAGACAGGTCAGGGAGCCAATTCAATAGTGCTGCTGCGCTAGGCGAGCTGGAGACATGGTGATTCAGACAGCTGGCGGGCCAGTTAGAGCAGATTGGCATCCGGGGACGTCGCAACGGAAGAGCCTGTTGAAACCACCTCGGACGGTTACGGCGGTAGACCAGTCATGATGGACTGGTCTAGCTCCAGGCTTTCTGATGCTTGCTTCGGGACAGAGACGTTAGCCAGGAGTAGCCTCTCGGATAGCAGCTAGCTAGCTGTGATGATCCGGTGTAAAGGTTCAGAGCTTGTGGTAGGAATCCGGAGATGTGGTTGAGAAAAAGCAGTCCGATATGCTCTGGGTTGATATCGCGCTGTGCATACTGGCAGGAATTGACCGGGCTGAGGCTGGCTGATGTCCGAGTTAACGGTGATAACCGCTAGCAGTGGCTAACTGACTAGTAGCTAGTAGCTAGTTAGCTGGCAAGCTGCTGGTGGGGGTTCCAGTTCTAAAGTATAAAAATAGCAGATCCGTACCTCTTTGGTGCGAAATATATACGAAGAAAACGATATATACACTGGACGGGATGGGACAAGACAAAAACAGACGTCCGACTGCTAAACCATCTTGGACTAAGAAAAATTAAGATTAATAGATATTATATAAGATATTTTGGTTAGCTTATTCATGATGACTTTTTATACATGGCAGCCTCTATATTCATGTTTTTCTAAGAGTGTTGCATATCTCATTCTCCCCAGATATGCTACCTAAATGTGTGAATCAATGATGATACAGGTCTTAAAAACCATCCTTCAAGATGTGACATTGATTGTATGCATATAGTAAGACAGTATGTAACAACATATTGGTGGCATTGGCATTTAAAGTCACAGTTCTACATAAAATGCCAGACTGTAGCCAAAATGTCTGAACGGTCCAATATTGACACACTTCTCTTTATCGTTTCTCCTCCCTCTCTTCTCTCACCAGAGGAAGTGTCTTCCATGTCCTCTCTCTCGTCCTTCTTTTCTGCTGTGTTCCGCTTGTTTTTTTGACTCATCTTTTTGGTCTACAGGTGAGTCCTCCGTCAACACTCACTCACTTCACTCCTCTTATTTATAAAATACATATATTTCTTAACCATACGTGTTGACTACAGTTAGCAATGACTGGAAACTCACCACAACACCACTGTTTGTGTTAAATATCCACTTTTTGTTTAGCGTTTTTTCAGACACAAGAGAAACAAATCGATCTATCAGGGGACATCAAATAAACTGCCATGTTGTGTTCACTTTGGTTTTCTGGTACTGTTGCATTTCACAAATACTGCATTATTCTCTTCTATATATTCTGTAGTTCATTTTGTGAAAACCCCTAGTTAATTGTACATGTTTGTGTGTGTGTTTGTGTGTGTGTGTGCCATTGTCCGGGCTGGCGTAATGGCACAAGTGAGAACCTGGTGAAGGGGGTGCAGCAGCATCAGACCCCCCGGGGAGCAGCAGAGATCAGCTGTGACCAGTACCACCCAGAGCCCCTACCCCAACATCCCCATCCCAGCAGGACGTCGTGTCCAGACAGCACGTGAGAGCATCAGGCATGGTGTCACACAGACAAGAACACACTGTAGACAAACACACATGAGCACCCACGTTTGCACGCACACACACACACACACACACACACACACACACACACACACACACACACACACACACACACACACACACACACACACACACACACACACACACACACACACACACACACACACACACACACACACACACACACACACACACACACGCGTCTGGATGGGCAGACATACACAAGTCTCAATGAGTTCATTTAGTGACACACACACACACACACACAAACACACTCACAATGAGATTCCATTATACTAGTTACTGTGGATCACCACTACTTTCTGTCTCAGTTTGAACATCTAACGGAAGATATAGTCCTGTCAGCCTTGGCAGAGTGATTCAATTTGTTTGTTATTTCTTTAAAGGTCGACCTCTGACATGTACACTGCGTACAGTGTTCTGAAGGTACCAGGTGGAAAGCAGGTGAGAGAAATCGAACAATGTTGTTGAAGGGGTTAAATATGGAAGAAAGAGGCCTTTATATGCTGTATATACTGTAGCTCTACAGTTTACTCAATCAATGACTATTTACAATCATTCAGTATTCAGTACTCAGTAAGTCATGAATGACTGAGCATAGCATATACATTGTACAGTCATGAATGAAGGGATGAATGAACTATTTCAATACTTTACATTATTTAAATGCAATCCGTCTAATTTATTCAGGGTCTTTCACCTAGCCATCCAATCGGAAACAAAGATGGACACACAGGACACACGCAGGAACATGAAGTCAACTATGCCTCGCTGCAATTCAGGGGCCAGGAGATGTAAGATTGACAAATTTTCTGAGAATGTGGGGAAGGCAGATGAAACCAGAATAGGTTCAAATTAAAACACATCACATTGGCATCCCGAGTTGTGCAGCGGTCTAAGGCACTGCAGATCTGGGTTCCATCCCGGGCTGTGTTGAAGCCGGCCGCGACCAGGAGACCATGAAGTGGCGCACAATTGTCCCAGCGTCGTCCGGGCTAGGGTAGGGTAGGGCCGGCCGGCCGGGATGTCCTTGTCCCATCGCACTCTAGTGACTCCTTGTAGCTGCCGGGAGCATGCACGCTGAATTCCATCTCCAGCTGTACAGTGTTTCCTCTGTCATGCTGGCTTCCGGGTTAAGCGAGCAGTGTGTCAAGATTCAGTGCAGCTTGGCGGGGTCGTGTTTCGGAGGACGCATGGCTCTCGACCTTCGCCTCTCCCGAGTCCGTACGGGAGTTGCAGCGATGAGACAAGACTGTAACTACCAATTGGATATCACTAAAAAGGGGTAAAAAGTACCCAAAAATTATTATAATAATACTTTTTTACATTGACAGCTACAGTACGGTATCCATTTTAGGGCACCCCCAGGCTCAAGCCTAACCTTTTGAGGCTGATGGTGTCCTAAAATGGACACCGTACTACAGTACCACAGAGAGCATTCTTCAGTCATTCCAAACAGTGAATGCATATGATGTGGGAAAACATACAAATGACCGAAAATACATCCTACATTTATATTATCCTACACTAAAGTAGTAATGTATTGAATCCACTACCGCGAAAATTACTCTAGTAGTCTACCAAAACGTACATAGGGAAATAACCTGATGTGACAACAAATATGAGTCAAACGCCTACAATGACACAACTTGTCTTCCAGGGGTAGCTTGGGTCCTAGAGACCAAGCGAGAGAGGGTGACGTCTATGCTAAGGATGCCAAGCCAAAGCTGAAGGAAAAGGACAGTAAACCGTAATAACAAATGTGTAAACCAAAACAATGGGCAACATCACACATTAGCCCTTATGCCATGAAGTTACACAGTAACTTCTTTGGTCACCAGAATGTTATTATTCAGCTTTACACTGTAACTGCAGCTAGGATAGGCCTGCATATAATAATGAGTGCTTTTTATTAAGGAAACTAGTCAAATTATGATTCAATTGAATTATTTGAATAGTTACTCTGTAACTTTAACAACTGAATATAAAGTTAAACTGAACATTTTGAATGGAAACTTTGAAGTGATGTGTCATAATCACTTTGTTGCAAATCTACTAACAAACCAAAACGCCACTGTTGCTGATACAGGACATTGAGGTAAGAGTACACAGAGATCCTGTAAATTATGTAATTCTATTGGTGGTGCATCTTACATCATAGAAAATGTGTAGTAGGAGAAATACTGATGGGGGAAAAAAGCAAGAGGACGTTTAGAAGGACGTTTGTACAGGCAGTCCAGCAGTAGCAGAAGGGATATCACAACGGCAAAGAAAATGGGAAAATGACTTCATGTGTTTTACTGGACCTTGATGTTAGCACTTGATAGTTTGGAAAAGGCTAATTAACTCACACAGCCTTAAGATATTTGCTAAGAATAAAAGTCCATATTATGTCAAGTACAGCTCAAATAAGCAAAGAGAAATTACAGTACATCATTAATTTAAGACACGAAGGTCATTCAATCTGGAAAATTTCAATAACTTTGAAAGTTTCTTCAAGTGCAGTCGCAAAAACCATCAAGCGCTGTGATGAAACTGGCTCTCATGAGGACAGCCACAGGAAAGGAGACCCAGAGTTACCTCTGCTGCAGAGGATAAGTTCATTAGAGTTAACTGCACCTCACTTTGCAGCCCAAATAAATGCTTCACAAAGTTTTGCTGCGAATTGCTGCAAAGAAACCACTACTAAAGGACACCAATAAGAACAAGAGACTTGCTTGGCCAAGAAACACGAGCAATACACATTAGACCAGTGGAAATCTGTCGTTTCCACCGTGAAGCATGGAGGAGGAGGTGTGATGGTGCTTTGCTGGTGACACTGTCACTGATTTATTTAGAATTCAAGGCACACTTAACCAGCATTGCTACCACAGCATTCTGCAGTGATACACCATCCCATCTGGTTTGCGCTTAGCGGGACAATCATTTGTTTTTCAACAGGACAATGACCCGAAACACATCTCCAGGCTGTGTAAGGGCTATTTGACCAAGAAGGAGAGTGATGGAGTGCTGCATCAGATGACCTGGCCTCCACAATCACCCAACCTCAACCAAATTGAGATTGTTTGGGATGAGTTGGACCGCAGAGTGAAGGAAAAGCAGCCAACAAGTGCTCAGTATATGTTGGAACTCCTTCAAGACTGTTGGAAAAGCATTCCTCATGAAGCTGGTTGAGAGAATGCCAAGAGTGTACAAAGCTGTCATCAAGGCAAAGGATGGCTACTTTGAAGAATATAAAATATATTTTCAACACTTTTTGGTTACTACATGATTCCAAATGTGTTATTTCATAGTTTTGATGTCTTCACTAATATTCAACAATGTAGAAAATAGTAAAAAATTAAGAAAACCCCTTGAATGAGTAGGTGTGTCCAAACTTTTGACTAGTGCTTTATATCTGGATTGTTAGCAATAAAAACACATTAATGTACCGGTAGTTGCCTTAACTGTACTTTTAAATGATAAGTCAGTCAAGACCAAAATGGCAGGAAACAGAATTTATTGACGTCATTCAAAGTGGGTTTGAACATCGTGTGTTACATCAATGCAATATGTGCTTACTTGGCTGTCAAAATAGAAATGCTTCACTGTTTAGGAATTTCCCATATTTCAGGATGTGCTATTGTGTAGATGCTATGCAACTGACACCATGTTTTAATATTTGTTCAACATCGTAATGTACATCATTACTGTCTTTTTACTTTACATAATTACTGAATCATGCTGAAATTACTGACTGCTTGTAACCTGTATTCACCTGTAATCATTGTAAATACATTTTCAAAAAAAGAAAAAACAATAATAACAAAAATACAACATGTTGAAGTGATTCATAACCATCACACACATTTTGTAAGTTCATAAATACACATTTTCTGTAACACTAAGTTACATATTCATAGAAGAGGAACAACTCAGGGAAAAACAAACAAAAATATCACACTTTTAAAAACTGTTGCGAGATTAAATGGAATTAATTGAAAATGTATGTAAGGAATGACACTAATCTATAAAAACACAGTTAAAAAGTCAGAATAAAAGAACATACACAGAGCCTAGTGAAAGTCTACACACCCCCTGCACAGTCTTTATATTTTTCTGCCTTAAAAAAAAAACATTTGATTGTTTTCCTACCGATGTACACAACTTACTCAAGATTTTAAAAGTGAAAGAATAATGATGAAACATTTTCCAAATGAATAAATAAAAACATTTAACGGAGCTGTCTTAATTACGTATGTTTTCACAACCCAGAGTAAATTCTTGGTGGAAGCACCTTTGGCAGTCATTAGGGCTGTGAATAATTTTGAATTAGATTCTAACAACTTTGCACACCTCATAGGGCAACATATACACATTGTTTTTGTCAAAACTTCTCAAGCCCAGTAAATTTGGTTTGGAGTCATTGATGGACAGCAATATTCAAACCTTGGGCTGGATTCAATCCGTATCGCTGAAGTATCACAGAAGATCTACTTAAAAATGTAATTTCTGATTGAGCCGACATTTGCAGCGTTTAACGTGAATGCAGTCTCCGCGAACGCGGGAACATTGCCTTTAAATTTCCATCAAGCTTTAACACGGACCTTCCGGAGACAGTACAGGTGCATCAAAGCTGCGACTGAGAGACTGAAAATAAGCTTCTTGATTTGATTTTCATTTGGTTTGACTTCGGCGATACAGATTGAATCCGGATTGAACCCAGCAGATTTAAGTCAGGACTGAGACTGGGCCATTCAGAAACACTCAACAGGTATTGGAAAGCCATTCTTGTTTGTCTTTGAGATTAAAATGTGTGTAATTGACTCGCTGAAAAATAGAACTCTATCCCAGTGTTTGGTATTCAGAAGACTGAGGGAGGGTTTCTAACGTTTTATCTGGGCTTTGCTCCTTTCATATTTATTACGATCCTGACAAACTCTCCAATCCCTGCTGGGGTCAAGCATACCAATAACACGATGTTGCCGCCACAAACAGGAGGATCAACAACATTGCATTCACTCCACATTACTGGCCTGTATAGAAAAGTAAAAAGGAGGAAGCCTGTGTTTTTTTTTTTTTACTCCAAATCATCCATTCTGTTTGCAACAAGGCTGTTAAGTAATACTGCAAGAAAACACGGCAAATAAATACACTTTTTGGCCTAAGTTAAAAACCACAGGCCAAATCCAGAACTACACAACACAGAGTGAAACCCTCTGTATTTTCAAGTATTGTGGATTGTACTGACATATCTGCTTTACAATCAGTGACAAGGTTTGAATATTGCTGTCCACTAATGACTCCCAAACCAAATTTACTGAGCTTGAGCTATTTTGACAAAAACAATGGGTGTGTGTTACCCTAAGAGGTGTGCAAAGTTCGTAGAATCTTATTCAAAATGATTCACAGCTATAATAGCGGCCAAAGGTGCTTCCACCAAGTATTACCTCTGGGGTGTGAAGACATACGCAATCAAGACATCTTTGTTTTTTTTGTTCTATTAAATTGTTTAAGAAAAAATGGTATAGTTGTTCTTTCACTTTGAAAATGTGGAGTTGGTTGTGTAGATCAGCAGGACAAAATCTAATGTATTCCCTAATTGGATTTAATTTTAAGCCAAATCCACTAATTTGAAGGGGTGTCCACATACTTGTATACTTGTACATATTGTGTATATAGAGATGAAAATCTAACTAATGAACAGACACTGTAGAATAACTGGTGTTAAAAAAAGGTGCTTCTACAGTTTGAAAGGTGACGATGATGTGTCTGCAGTGCATTATGGGTGATTTTTCATAACCTTGCACTTGCTTATCTGCACAAGCTTTACTCCCTCTATACAGCAGTTTACTGTGCCTTTATGCTCTCCTCCTCTTCCTCTTATCTAACTGAGGTTTTCCCTAATTTGCCTCAGATATGACCTGACCATGACATATGTTCCCATACCTTACCTCCTCTTCACCATTAGAGGAATCTTTCTACTTAGAAAGCAGTGTCACCTCATCCACAGCGGTTTCTGCTGTGTTGTGCTGCTCAGATTGTCCCAGTGGGGCCTCTGTAGACTCCTGGACATTGAGGGCAGAATTAGTCACACCCTGTAGCTCTGGCAGCGCAGAATCCTTTGCAACTTCTTCCCCATCACTCTCGTGTCCTGCCTGGGTTTCTTCTAAGACTTTAGCTCCATGGTCTTCAGCGTGATCCCCCTGCTCCAGAGCAGGATTGGCCTCCTTCTTCCCAGCCCCTCCCTCGATACTACCTGTGGAGTGCAGACGGATCACTGCGTACTCTGTCGTTTTGGAGGCGACTCCCCTGATCTCTCCCTCCCCCTCCCCCTGCTTGGCCACCTTGGCCTGGAGTTTGGAGAAGTTCAAGTTGGCGTAGTGGAGTAGGTCTGTGTCGTCAATTTCCCTGTCCACTGTCCTGTTGGGTCCGAGGGCCTCATCCAGCATGGCTTTATTGGCATAGACATTGTCCTCTTCCTGAAAGAAGGTCTGAGGGGTAAGCATCACATTAGAGGGGTTTAATAAGCTTACTGGCAGAGTTTTTTATGTGGACTCCTATTAGCTGTAACTGCCTGGTGTCCACACAAAACACAATGCAAAACAATCATATGAGCAAGTCAACCACTGGATAGGAAAGGGCTAGTTGTTAGTTAGTTGTTTAACATGAGATCCAGACAACATGGTTGCAAAAGACTCAATTACAGTAATGAACCACTGCAGCGTAAACTAACTTGAGTTCCTCTTCATGCACACAGTTGATTTTTGCATATTTACATTTTTATTTCCACCAGCCAAGCTACCTCCAATCTTTCACTGCAACAAAAATACCAGTGCTGAAATGTGTGCGGCATCTAGGATATGTAATAGGGTGTTCATGCACACTCTTCTGTGAAATATGTATATCCATGCCTTTCCACATTGTTAGACTGTAAGCACATACACATGTGCAATGTCGGAATGTTAGTGTAGTTACTTACCTCATCAGTCACTATGAACTCTGCTGTGTCCTGGCTTTTGTTTGGTGACTGCCTGGCTCTCCTATGCCTGAGAGCAAAACAACAGAGATGTTAAGATAATGTCGTCAAATACCAGTCCAGACAAAAAGTGGACCAATCTATCCAAAGGTCTTTTACATTATCGTACCTGCCCTGGCCCCTGTGTCAGTCACTTACATGCAGACGAGAAGCAGTGGGATACATAGGAGCATCATCACTCCTGCCCCCACACCAGCCCCGATCAACAGAGAGATTAGGTGGAAACCTGCACGATCACAACATAGAGAAAACAAATGAGGTGTAAAACAAGCACCGCCATTCCTTCTTTGTATTAAAAATCCGTCTAATTTGGCGATGTGAGAGCTTGGGACTATGAGGTTCTATCTGCATAAAGACGTTTCTGAGATAATTGGTTTTAAAGTTCCCGAATCCTCATTGGTTTGAACGGTGTCAGCCATTTTTATCTTGTGTTCTTTTGAACTGAACAACATGAATAGGGGTATTTTTACTATATACATAGAGAACATTGAACAGAACAAGGCTATGTCAATAACTACATTTTGACAAAAAATAAAGATATAACCTTATAGTTCCAAGCTCTTGAATGGTTAGTGGGACCGGGGGAACTGTTAGGAACTAATTCTGGTGTAGAGCAGGACAAACATCTCCTAACTGTACCTTCGTATGTTTTCATTGATGTTAAGTTAAATGAGAAGCTGTCAAAACCATCAATGTTGGAGCTGAGGCAGACCAGACTCGGTATTTCCTCTTCCTGTGATTGGCGGATGGTGAGGGAGCTCCTCAGGCCTGCTCGGCCCATTGGCTCCTCCCTGATGATGGTGTTAGTGGAGTGATTGACAGACTCTCCAGCCAATTGCCACACCACTGTGGGAGCAGGGTTTCCAAAGCTATCACAGAAACATCTGATCTGAGAGGTAGCTGAAATCCTGATGCAGCGAGAGGTGTTCTGGATCTCTGAAGCAACTACAATGAACAGACAGGGAGGACACAATTATTGTTAATAGTTCATTCACATTAATGAGTGATTGCGATTCATAATCAGTAGAATAAATACTGTACAGTACATACATGTTACATCGATACTGATGGCTTCAGAGTTCTGCAGTCCATGGACATTCTGAGCCTCACAGTTGTACTGTTCATTTGAAAGCCTGGTTACATTGAAGATGCTGAGGTTCTCTTCAGACCCTACAAGGTCCTTCTCCCATCCCTCAACTCTGTACCAGGTGTAGTTATTCACTGCTGGGTTGGCATTGCTGCTGCAAGTCAGAGTCACAGAGCTGCCCTCTGCTACTGAGCTAGAGGGACTGACTGACACTGAGGTGTTCTTGGGGGGATCTGGAAGAAAACAGTGCATTATACACTTCTCAACAGTGGTGTTAGTCTGCCTATCCATACTTCCCATGCTACATGTCTGTAATTATATACAATAAAGCCAGCTGTGAGCCAGATTCAGTTGCCATACCTAAGCCAGATCATTTCCACAATAAGGGCCAAACCTGGGCTGGCATATAGATGTGGCCCAGTTACTACTTTGCGCCGTATCCAACTTGATAGGCTAGGTCTAGCTTTTTCATGGCAATGATCTGGCTAAGTTATGGCAATCAAACCTGGCCCACCTTTGGACCGTAATTCCAAGTGTTTACTAGGCCACATAAACACGCCGGAGGATTGTAAATGGGGGATGGATTTGGGCAATAATAATTTTGCTTTCTAGGTTTGTCTTCGGAAACCCTTCAGTTGAGATAAAACACAAATCTTGACTAGATTGCCAATGGCAATACAGAACAAACAGCCATGCATAAACATATTCACACTGCCATACAAACTCAACAACAGGCTTCAGTGATGGAGAGCCATTGACACACACACACACACACACACAGTAAAGATTCATGGTTGTCACGCAACAGGACAATGGCTCACTGTCATTGGACCAGACAGTCTGGGCACTGGCGTGAACCCATGACCCAGACGTTGGCTACACACCAGGTGTGGCTGGTCACAGCAGCTGGATGTGTGCCTCAACACAGAGTCATATTCAACCAGTTATAAATAGACTGTTTATAGCATCTTGGTAACACAGCATCTTGGTAACACTTTACAATAAGGTTATGGATTAGCATCAACTATATTAGTGAAAGGTTCTACATGTACCGTTTCAAAATGATGGCTAAAATATGACATGTTCCTTTACCATTAGTAAATGATTACCAAATGCATTGACACAATTTAACGATACATTGGTTGATGCCAAATAATGTAGCCTTATGGTAAAGTGTTAGCAGCGTCTTGATGCTTCTATGTTTCTGTTCCTACACTAGGAGCTATACTGTATTATACCCAGGGATGGAAAACCTAGCACGCTAACCCGTGGCTAGTACTTTTCAGACTGGGCTAGTAGAAAATGTGCCCGACTAGCCCGCCAGCTACTGACATTTTGTCTTTTCAAATAATGCGTGGCGCATATTTTGGACCCAGGCTAGTAAAAATTGCAGTCTTCTATCCTGGCTGGCCAGTGCCCAAAATCCTTAAATTACATCCCTTATCATACCATTGCAAAAGTATAATGTATATAACTTACATTGAATATCCAGCTGAACAACTGTGGCTTTTTCCGTACCAAGTGCATGCAGTGCTTCACAGCAGTACTCCCCACTATCACTTGCTTTACTGTCTAAGGTGAAGCTCTCTCCAGATCCTAAAGTGACAGCCTCAGGCCCATTGATTTTGTACCAGGTGTAGTTTTTCACTGCTGGGTTGGCATTGCTGTTGCAGGTCAGAGTCACAGAGCTGCCCTCTACCACTGGACCAGAGGGACTGACTGACACTGAGGTGTTCTTGGGAGGGTCTGGGGGAAAGAAACAATAGATATTGTATATCAAGAGTCAATTTAGTGTGTGTTATGATACTGTCCATAGTTGAAAATATTGTTCATATTTGGTTTCATTGTGTACATACATATTCCATCTAGTTGAATGACAGATGAGTTCTCGGCTCCATGGTCATTGATGGTTTCACAGTAGAAATAACTGTCATCTGCTGGTACCTGGACAGTTAGCATTCTGCTAGCCCCCACTGTTGAAACCTGTTCTCCAATAACTCTGTACCAGTTGTAGCGCCCCACTGCTGGGTTGGCATTGCTGCTGCAGGTCAGACTCACAGAGCTGCCCTCTAACACTGAACCAGAGGGACTGACTGACACTGAGGTGTTCTTGGGAGAGTCTGAGGGAGAGTGCACAGAAAGTCGTCAAATTCTATAGAAATAAATAACTTACTATACATGAATCAAACTTACCATGCATGAATCAACTTACAAAGAACAGTGACTGTCAGATAAGTTTTAGATGATTTATCACTCTTGCCAGCTTGTCGTTGGTACAGCGCAGTGCAGGAGATCTTCTCTCCATGGTGGACATGTGAAGCGGTAAAGTTCAGGAGAGAAGTTATGACTTGATTCGGAGTCTCCTGCAAATCCTCCACACTGTCACTCAGTGTGGGGGTCCATGTCAGAGTTGGAGGGAGTGAGGGACAGGGGGCTGCAGCAGAGCAGATCAAACTCACTGAGGTCCCCTCCATCACATCCACTGTTGCTGGACTTAGAGTGGGTTTGGATGGATACTCTGAGGGAGTAAAAAAAAAAAACTTTTATTACATGAGCAGTGCATTAAATACAGCCAGTTCAAACCTGCAACTTAAATGAACACAACACATCACAACACACACAACACAGAAATAGCATATTCTAATGATACTCTACCTTTTACATCAATTGTGACACGTCCTGGAAAATTATATTTCAGAGCATTGTCACATTCAAGTCTGAAACAATAGTAGTCATTGAAATAAGATGTGACGTCATTCAGGATTGTGGTGCATTCCTTCTGCTGCAAGTTCCCAGTTAGATTCCCTTGAATGGTGTTTAAGCCTGTTCCTGTGAGACTAGAATCAAACACGTGTACTCCTCTCCATCCTTTCCTCCATATTCCTTTACATGAAGCTGTGAGGGACGACTCATATCCAGATCCCAGTGTAAATGAGCAGGGAATGGCCACACAAGATCCAATGAGAGCCTCTATATTCTGAGGCACCAGAGCTGCAAAGTCTAGGCACAGAACACCTGAAATACACACGAAAAACTATTAGACTGGGGTGTTAGGTTCTTTTCAACTTCACTAGGTTGTTGATTTTTCCTACAAACCGTAAAAGAATATGTTGGCTAGTTATTTAGCGATGTAGCAATGCTAGTAGACATGGAATGTATAAACTATCGCTTTAAAAACCCAGTGCAAACGTTTTTATCTCAATATGACATTATTTCTGGCTAACAATAAAGCAACTTACTGTAATAGTTTTTAAAAATGTTTTTAAAATTTTTATTTCTCAAGCAAGAATTTTGCTAGGACTGTCTTAGAGTGGGGAAGGGAACACAATAGTGCATTAACCACAGTGTGGATCAATCCACCTGAGCAGAGAATGGATATGCAACCTTAAAACGAAGTTATTGGCAGAGAGGTTTTGAAACGCTCTTTGTTATTGGTCTATTAACTTTACCCCCCTGGTGATGTCACCAGGGAAGCCAAAACTCCACTCACGCAAAACCTGCTGTTTAGAAGGTCCTGTATTTCAACCAGCAACTATCAGGAAATAACAGCAATCACATTTTTACAGTGTTAGTTCATCAGCTGTTGTATAAATATGATACAAAACACAGGAAAAACTGAATGTTGACTGCGCTGGGCTTTTAATAAGGATCAGAACACTAACCATGTTTCCATCCACAGTTTTCATGAGTAAAGTCATATCGTATAAAAAGGTTTAGGTTTACATTCAATTGGCGACAGGTTTTCATGCGAATATTCTAAAATCCGATAAAGAAAATATGTGCAATTTCCCACCAGTGGTGTGTTTCCACCAAATTGACTTGTACAGATAGAAATCAGTGCATGATGACATAGTGCACACAACATGTACTTTTTCACTTACATTTTCATGTACCAAATAAAAATCAAAAGTTCATAGTGTTTCCATCGCATTTTCAACTCATATTTTCTTTATGCAGATTTTTAAATATTCACATGAAAATGTGTCGCCAATTGGATGGAAACCTAGCTACAGATAACCTATCAAATGTAAATGGTAACGTGCAATGGGAGACGCAAGAAAGCAGTGCAATCAGACCCCGCCTTTCCCACAGCGACCCACCTTGCAGTAGATAACCAATGAGGATGAGTCTTTCAGCTCCTGTGATGTGCATGATTCTCTGTATCAGAAATGGCCAGATGAGCTCACTGTCTGGACAGACAGACACACACATTCAGTACATTGTCTTCATTTTTTTAAACATAAAACTAACAGTGAAAATAACTTTTAATTAAAGTTAAACACATCAAAATGTCGTCATTTTAGTTTTGATTTGTCATTAATAGAATGACTCCACACAGATTTTGATTGTAGGGAACTGAAACCACATTGACCCTATTCTCCACAATGTTGACATGTTGGCTACACCACAATAATTTGTATCGGAATGAGATTTGAATCATAGTAATATGAACATATTTCTCACATAATAAATATAGAATAAAAAATACATGATTCAATTATACCCTAAAGCCAATGAAGATGTGTTGATTCTGAGTAAGTATAAATTCCTAAATTGAGCATAAAAAAGTCAAACAGGTTCATGTTTTGGGTGTAGATTCATTTCCATTGAAAATACTGACCAATAGAAATGTATGAAGTGTATAGAGCTATGAGCTGATTAGGTTGATATTAGTGCAAATGTAGATGTAGCCTACACCTGACACACTAAAGAAAATGTAACCTAGTTGAACTTGACAATATCTACAATTCGATTTTAATTAGATGCTATCAATATCTGAAA
The DNA here is from genome assembly GCF_045679555.1 of Salvelinus alpinus. Lineage (NCBI taxonomy): Eukaryota > Metazoa > Chordata > Actinopteri > Salmoniformes > Salmonidae > Salvelinus > Salvelinus alpinus. The sequence goes on along the minus strand of NC_092089.1, from coordinate 48,609,974 downwards.
TGTGTTCCCAAATCCAACTCATCCGAAAATATCAACACCTGTGAACATACACTTTAACATGTTGCACTCCACATTGCAAAACCATAACGGTCGCATGAATTACCATAACAGAAATAGTACAAACAGAAATAGTGTCTGCGACCTCTTACCAGTATTCACGCGATGGTCGTCTGTTCAAATCCAATGCACAATTCAGGCTTTATAAATGACACCTGAAGTTGTGTTCTGTTGTCCAGCTGCCTGTCACTGTAGTAGACAGTCAGAAGAAGTGGTGCTGCTGTTCGCAAGACACAGACATTTCCTTCACTGAATAAGTGTCAACCCCCAAGCGCTAGCCTTCCTCTGTAATATCAAATGATCATCAGATTATTTTACTCATATTTATCAGTGAGATAAATCAAGCTTCGCAAGGAGGGCAACATCCACTGATTAATTTAAATGTATGCAGATATATAATCCAGTGGCTAGTAAATGACACAGAAAGCTATAGACCCTTTCAATATTTATATTTACTTCTCTTTTTATAAATGTTTTATGTCAAAGGAATACAATCCAACAGTAATTCGACCAGAGATTTAAATACACAAATGTAATGAAATAGTCAGGTTTCAAGTTTATTTTTGACAACGGGCTACATTTCAAAGAAGGTTTAAAAGCAGACTTTAATGTGGATATCATAAATGTACAATTCAAAAGGCGTAGAAAAAGAGAAAATTACATTAATAAATTAATAAAAGTCTATTTGATGATGAATTGATATAAATGTTTCCCTACACAATTTATACTGTGGCTTGCGAAAGTATTCAACCCACTTGGCATTTTTCCTATTTTGTTCCCTTACAACCTGGAATTAAAATAGATTTTTGGGGGGTTTGCATCATTTGATTTACACAACATGCCTACCACTACGAAGATGCAAAATATTTTTTGTGTGAAACAAACAAGAAATAAGACAAAAAAACTGAAAACTTGAGCATGCATAATTATTCACCCCCCAAAGTCAATACTTTGTAGAGCCACCGTTTGCAGCAATTACAGCTGCAAGTCTCTTGGGGTATGTCTCTATAAGCTTGACACATCTAGCCACTGAGATTTTTGCCCATTCTTCAAGGCAAAACTACTCCAGCTCCTTCAAGTTGGATGGGTTCTGCTGGTGTACAGCAATCTTTAAGTCATACCACAGATTCTCAATTGGATTGAGGTCTGGGCTTTGACAAGGCCATTCCAAGACATTTAAATGTTTCCCCTTAAACCCCTTGAGTGTTGCTTTAGCAGTATGCTTGGGGTCATTGTCCTGCTGGAAGGTGAACCTCCGTCCCAGTCTCAAATCTCTGGAAGACTGAAACAGGTTTCCCTCAAGATTTTCCCTATATTTAGCCCCATCCATCATTCCTTCAATTCTGACCAGTTTCCCAGTCCCTGGCGATGAAAAACATCCCCACCACATGATGCTGCCACCACCATGCTTCACTGTGAGGGTGGTGTTCTCGGGGTAATGGGAGATGTTAGGTTTGCACCAGACATAGCATTTTCCTCGATGGCCAAAAATCTAATTTTTAGTCTCATCTGACCAGAGAACCTTCTTCCATATGTTTGGGGAGTCTCCCACATGCCTTTTGGCAAACACCAAACTTGTTTGCTTCTTTTTTTCTTTAAGCAATGGCTTTTTTCTGACCACTCTTCCGTAAAGCCCAGCTCTGTGGAGTGTATGGCTTAAAGTGGTCCTATGGACAGATACTCCCATCTCCGCTGTGGAGCTTTGCAGCTCCTTCAGGGTTATCTTTGGTCTCTTTGTTGCCTCTTTGATTAATGCCCTCTTTGCCTGGTCCGTGAGATTTGGTGGGCGGCCCTTCCATGGCAGGTTTGTTGTGGTGCCATATTCTTTCCATTTTGTTATAATAGATTTAATGGTGCTCCGTGGAATGTTCAAAGTTTCTGATATTTTTTTATAACCCAACCCTGATCTGTACTTCTCCACAACTTTGTCCCTGACCTGTTTGCAGAGCTCCTTGGTCTTCATAGTGCTGCTTGCTTGGTGGTGCCCCTTGCTTAGTGGTGTTGCAGACTCTGGAGCCTTTCAGAACAGGTGTATATATACTGAGATCATGTGACAGATCATGTGACACTTAAATAAAGTCCACCTGTGTGCAATCTAACTAATTATTATGACTTCTGAAGGTAATTGGTTGCACCAGATCTTATTTAGGGACTTCATAGCAAAGGGGGTGAATACATATGCACGCACCACTTAACAAAATATATATAATTTCACATCTACAATTTGGACTATTTTTGTGTATTACATGAAATCCAAATAAAAGTCAATTTAAATTACAGCTTGTAATGAAACAAAATAGGAAAAACGGCAAGGGGATGAATACTTTTGCAAGGCAGTGTAAACCCTTCAGTGTTGCATGTATAATATACTGTATATATATTATAAATGCCATTTGGCAAACACTCTTATCCAAAGTGACTTAATGGACAAAAACTGAGCTTTTCTTTTAAAAACAAGGACATTTCTAAGTGACCCCAAACGTTTTAACGGTAGTGTGTATATACAGTTCATCTGTTTGTACAGTTTGTTCATTTTTTAGACTCTTTGATTTTTGGGTTTTGGTCAATATTGTCAAGGTGTAATTAACCTTTTATGGCTGCAGGGCGGTGCCGGTACACTTATGACAACAGCCCGTCCAAGTGCAGGGCGCGAAATTCAAAAGATATTTTTGAGAAATATTTAACTTTCACACATTAACAAGTCCAATACAGCAAATGAAAGATACACATCTTGTGAATCCAGCCAACATGTCCGATTTTTAAAATGTTTTACAGCGAAAACACCACGTATATTTATGTTAGCTCACCACCAAATACAAAAAACCACAGACATTTTTCACAGCACAGGTAGCTTGCACAAAACCAACCTAACTAACCAAGAACCAACCAAACTAACCAAGAAACAACTTCATCAGATGACAGTTTTATAACAAGTTATACAATAAATCTATGTTTTGTTCGAAAAATGTGCATATTTGAGGTAGAAATCATAGTTTTACATTGCAGCTACAATCGGAAATAGCACCGAAGCAGCTAGAACAATTACAGAGACCAAATTGAAATACCTAAATACTCATCATAAAACATTTATGAAAAATACATGGTGTACAGCAAATTAAAGACAAACATCTTGTGAATCCAGCCAATATTTCAGATTCTTTAAGTGTTTTACAGCGAAAACACAATATAGCATTATATTAGCTTACCACAATAGCCAAAAACACAACAGCATTGATTCAAGCCAACAGTAGTGATAACGAATAAACCAGCAAAATATATAAATTTTTTCACTAACATTCTCAAAATTCATCAGATGACAGTCCTATAACATCATATTACACAATACATATATTGTTTGTTCGAAAATGTGCATATTTAGCGGCACAAATCGTGGTTATACAATGTGAATACTAGGCAAAATGCAATAACAATGTCCGGAGAAATCTTGGAGAGGCACCTAATCTAATCAATAAATAATCATAAACATTACTAAAAAATACATGTTGGACAGCAAATTAAAGATAGCTTAGTTCTTAATGCAATCGCCGTGTTAGAATTCTAAAAATAACTTCATTACGACATCCAGCTTACGTTATGGCGAGAGAGCCCTCAAAATCTGGGCGCAAACTAATAGTACACATGTTCGACAGATATATGAAATAACATCATAAATGGGTCCTACTTTTGATGATCTTCCATCAGAATGTTGTACAAGGGGTCCTTTGTCGGGAACAATCGTTGTTTGGTTTTAGAACGGCCTTTTTCCCTCTCGATTTAGCAAGCACACTTGCCAAGTGGCGCGAATCTCTCCATCGTCAACAAACTCAGAGAACGGAACACGGCAAAACTCCCGAAAAAAATTCAATAATCTGATTAAACTATATTGAAAAAACATACTTTACGATGATATTGTCACATTTATCAAATAAAATCAAAGCAGGAGATAATAGCCGTCTATAACGACAGCTTTTCAGAAGGCAATCCCAGGTTCCTTCTCGCGTCTTCCTGAAAACAGGAAATTGGTGTCACGTCATGCCAAGAGCTCTTATTCGACCTCAGTTCAAGCTATACACTCCATTTCTTCTCTCACTGCCTATTGACATCTAGTGGAAGGCGTATGAAGTGCATGTATAGTCATAAATCTCAAGCAAAATGATAGGGAGGGCCTGGAACAGAGCCTCGATTTGAGATTTTTCACTTTATGACAGGAAGTTTGCTGCAAAATGAGTTCTGTTTTACTCACAGATATAATTCAAACGGTTTTAGAAACTTGAGAGTGTTTTCTATCCAATAGTAATAATAATATGCATATTGTACGAGCAAGAATTGAGTACGAGGCCGTTTGAAATGGGCACCTTTCATCCAAGTTACTCAATACTGCCCCTGCAGCCCAAATAAGTTTTTAAGACACTTTACAATTGTTACGGCTGTCCTCGCTGACAGAAGGTGTGGACCAAAACGCAGAGTGGTTAGTGTTCATTCTTTTAATGAAAGTCAACAAAACACTTCAAAATACAAAAACAACCAACGTGACAAAACCGAAACCGTCCTGTGTGGCAACAAAACCTCCACAGGAACAAACACCCACAAAACACAAGTGAAACCCTGGCTGCCTAAGTATGATTCTCAATGAGGGACAACGATTGACAGCTGTCTCTGATTGAGAATCATACCAGGCCGAACACAAAATCCCAACATAGAAAATCAACCATAGACAACCCACCCAACTCACGCCCTGACCAACTAAAATAAATACAAAACAATGGAAAACAGGTCAGGAACGTGACAACAATAATAGTAACAGCTCTGTTAAATTATCCCATGGAACTTCACAGAGATCCGGCATTACACTCAGAATTAAACAAGGATGCCCAATTTCTCCTTTATTATTTTTATTGGTCACACAAGTTATGGCACTTCAAATAAATAAGGATAGTTTTAGGGGTATTCAGATACAAGATAAAGAGATAAAATGTTCACAATTGGCTGATGACACCAGCATTTTTTTAAAGATCATAATGAAGTCAGGAAAGCTGTGGAGTGTATTAATGCCTTCTCACATGTATCTGGTTTATCTCTGAATATTAGGAAATGTGAATTATTTGCGTTGAAAAGATGTGACTTAAACTCAGTGTGTAATATCCCTGTAAAAGATGTGATCACATATCTTGGTATTAAAGTTAACAAAGATCAGAAAGAAAGGGCCAACTTAAATTTCTCTCCTATTGTAGAGAAAATTGGAAAGAGATTTAATTCCTGGTTATTAAGAGATCTTTCTTTATCTGGACATGTACTTTTGTCCAAATCTGAAAGTCTGTCCAGATTAGTTTATACCTCCCTTGCCTTGGATGTTCCTCTGTCAGTAACTAAAATTGTTGATACTAAATTATTTAACTTCATTTAACTTCAAAATATGGATTGAATTTAGAATATAATCCCTCATTTAATATTCCAACAGATTGGTGGTCTAGAATTCTTACTCAAACGCAACTTTGATGTGGGTAAAATCCCTATTAAGCTTGCAAACTTTCATAAACAAGTACTTCTAACTTGGAACCTCATGTACAAACACAATTTTTCGCCACATAGGTATACAATCTGGAATAATAAAGACATAAAATACAAATACAAGTCTTTGTTTTTCCAGAACTAGTATGACAACAACATTATCTGGGTTAAACAATGATTGAATAATGATGGACAACTATATGATTATCCAGAATTCATGAGAACACACAATGTTACACTCACTCCTGAGGAGTATCAAATTGTCAAAGGTGCTATTTTTCATTGAGGGGAATATAACAATACTCCAAGTGCAACTGTTGAGGATTTTGTAGCCTCATTACAACTAGAAGGAAATTACATTTGAAAATGAAAATGTAATAACATGTATATAAGAAAACTATGTCAAGAAGTTGCTATTCCCGCTGCTAAAATGTACTGGAATGCAGCCCTAGGACAAGTGAACTGGAACAAAGTCTTGTTGTTGTCTGGCAAATGTTGTATATCTAATAAGGTGTGTCACAGAGTAAACTGATACCCCATGTCATTGATCCACAATCCATAGGTGAGGCTGAACGGTGAAATAAGTATGCCCCCAATGCAATTCTAAAGTATAATACATCCAGTGTGATTTCAACAGATTTTCGTAAAATTAACAAATTATTGTCATTTGTTGATTTTATATAACAACATTCCAACCTCGTTTAGCATGATTTATTCAATTATGGCATAATTCTACTATTTTTATTCATTTGCATCACTGTCAATGACATACTTTCATTTTTAAGGCTAGCCGCAAAGTCCGCTATTGTAGTTAATCCTCATTGAGGATTCACATAGATGGCTCCAACCACCATTAATCAAATAAGAACTGTCTTATAAATTAGGGTTATTTTAGATGATGACACCTAGCTATATAGTTGAAACAGATTATGTCGTTTTGCTACGTTTTTGGGGAAGAATATTGTTTGCATCCATGAGCTAGCTAGCTTTTTTTATGACCAGCACTGTAAGTGCGTGAAACAACTTTACCAGCATCATAGCATACGTATCGATGAATCGTTGTGACATATGCAATACGAGTGATAGTGTAATCAATGTGTAATATCTAAATATCTAGTTAAATTAGTATGTGACGTGCAGTCACATTCAAGTCCTGATTGGTCAACAAGCTTATTTGACACGTGAAATAGTGTTATTTGACACGTCAAATAGTGTATATTTTTTGACACGCAAAGACCGAAACGGCGTTCCATACCTGAGCCCCCCCAGTAAAATGTATCCCGTCCGTATTGGGCTTTCTACTGCCGATCGCTAAATTATCCTAATGATTATGATCACACTTCTTTATTTCAAATATTTTGGCGACACTATACCAACGATGGCTTTGTATGATTTAGAAACTTGGGAACCAAGCTTCAGTGTAATCAGTGTAGCCTGTCGCCAGGACTTCTTGAAATATCTCCACTTCTAGAAAAAAAAACGACAGGATTCCGTCATAGCTGTCAATGTATATAAAATAATAATAATTACAGGGGGAAGTTTTGAAAAAAAACAAATTCAGTCCGAATCGCCCTCTGGAAAAACGGACATTCGGGGTAATAAATACATAACCAACGTTCTCTAGTATTATTAGTCCTGTGCGAATATAGTTACAATATTCTTCATGGGCCTGGGGGTGTATATGAACTAGGGTTGGGCGATGTCTGTGTAACCGATGTGAAATGGCTAGCTATTCAGCGGGGTGCGCGCTAATAACGTTTCAATCGGTGACGTCACTCGCTCTGAGACCTTGAAGTAACTGTTCCCCTTGCTCTGCAAGTGCAGCGGCTTGGAGCGATGGGTAACGATGCTTCGTGGGTGGCTGTTGTCGAAGTGTGCAGAGAGTCCCTGGTTCGAGCGCAGGTAGGGGTGAGGAGAGGGACGGAAGCTATGCTGTTACATCTGGAATGACACATCGTCCAAACGTTGTATATATTGTTTTGTATATATATATATTTTTTACATGGGGCAGGGGGGAGCGCATCAGTAAACGGTCTGTAATGCAGCCTGTGTCATGCACAAACCACCGATTTAAAGTCTAATCATTAGACTACAATGTGGAAATCATCTTACCAATAATGTTTTTTTCTTGTGTGCAAATAAATACATATAAACCAATCATATGGTGATATGTGGTACTGATAACTTTGAATGGTGATTTGTAATCAAACGTTGTAGACATGCAGGGTGATAGGATACCCTTTCAATGGTGATTTTGGACAGTTAGAACAGAGATCGAGTTTGCATGTTCAACATAGAAGACATCACTGGGCAGTGTTCTTGGAAGAGCTAGGCAAACGGTCATACTCAGTGCACAACAGCGGGCCAGCGCAGAGCTCACATCCCACCTACTATAAATATTATAAACAGTAGGTAGGATGTGGTGGAGAGGGAATAAGGGTCGATTTCCGCTCTTTGCCAACATCATCCTCAAATACCTTTGCATCTACACGTCTGAACGTGTTTTCAGTAGACCTACAGTAGTCAATATTGTTACCCCACTCTGCAGTCTATTAAACCAGAAAAGGTGAACATGATTGTGTTCCTTGCCAGAAACCTTTAGGTAGGTTAATATATCATGAAAAGAAAAATAGGTTCTTCATTGCACTTTATATTTGTTTAATTTTCAAAGCCTCTATTCACCGCGTCTTATTCGAAATAAATATAGCCTATGCCAGAATATTCTGTTGTGTGCCTTAAAAACTTATTTGCACTGTATTTATTTGGTTAATTTCGTACTTATTTTGATTACTTTATTTATTTTATAATTTGTAGCCTATCCAAATGTGGAGATTATTATTTTTATTTATTTTATGTTCTCGCCTTCGAAAGCAAAGCTTATATGAATAAAACCTTCCACAATAATATAATATCTGTTTTAGAAGTTTCACTTGTACATTTACTGCAAATTTGATTGGTAGTAGCCTAGTGTACAGTAGGACTATATTATTGCCTGTTTGGTGGCGACACACAATTTGTTTTTCCTAAAGCTTTCGTCAGGTGGAGGCCCGGAATTTAAGTTTACACTTCCCATTTGATTATCCTATCTTGAAATTGTTGGTTCTCTCTCACTCATTATTACCATATCATTGAAACAGAAATATCTAAATGACTGTAGATTTTCATATAAGAAATGTATTGGTGACACTTTATAATTACTTTAAAGTGGAACTGACAGCATTTTAGCAACATTCTATCTCAATGTGCACATGAGGTATGTCCCATTATCAGCTCAGTATGATCGTAAATAAACATGTATCCAGGATACATTTCTCACTTTATAATGGGTAGACATACATTAAAAAAATAGCAAACATTCACAAAGTTGTTTCTTCTTACCTCAGAAGGGATTCGCTGTGATGACTTTCTCACGAAAGATATCTGCAGCATATCAGTCTTCTCAGAAATAAGGATGAGAAACTAAAAGAGGAACCCAATCTTCTGCCAGGCTTTGCATTTGTTTTTGCATGTTCATCCAAGCAGGAGAGACAGAAGCATCTATTTTTGTGATTTGGCGTTGATGATGGAAGGAAGTACTGTATCAATTTTCTATTCTGCACTGTGCTGTACTGTATTTGTGAAGTGAGTTTAGACTCACTTTATCTGTCAGGTGTTTTGTTCAAATTTACAGTATGTGTAGTGTGTGTGGTTGTTGTACATGAGGAACATGAGGCACTGTACTGTACAATACTTTCTGAGTAAAACCGTGCTGATTCCAGCAGGCCCTGGAACAGAGCCTCGATTTCAGATTTGTCACTTCCTGTCAGGAAGTTTGCTGGAAAATGAGTTCTGTTTTACTCACAGATATAATTCAAACGGTTTTAGAAACTTGAGAGTGTTTTCTATCCAATAGTAATAATAATATGCATATTGTACGATCTAGAATAGAGTACGAGGCCGTTTAAATTGGGCACGATTTTTCCCCAAAGTGAAAATAGCGCCCCCTACACACTAACAGGTTAAGGACATTACATCAATGTTGGAACAGCCTGTAGTGTGGTTTTCCACTTTAATTTTGAGTGTGACTCCAAATCCAGACCTCCATGGGTTGATAAATTTGATTTCCATTGATAATTTTTGTGTGATTTTGTTGTCAGCACATTCAACTATGTAAAGAAAAAAGTATTTCATAAGAATATTTCATTCATTCAGATCTAGGATGTGTTATTTTAATGTTCCCTTTCTTTTTTTGAGCAGTGTATATATATATATATACAACTCACACACTGTCACGTTCTGACCATAGTTCTTTTGTATTTTCTTTGTTTTAGTGTGGTCAGGGCGTGAGCTGGGTGGGTATTATCTATGTTTTCTGTTTCTATGTGCAATGCAAATAGTCTGGGTAGCCATTTGATTAGATGTTCAGGAGTATTATGGATTGGGGGTAGAAGCTGTTTAGAAGCCTCTTGGACCTAGACTTTGTGCTCCGGTATCACTTGCGGTAGCAAAGAGAACAGTCTATGACTAGGGTGGCTGGAGTCTTTGACAATTTTTAGGGCCTTCCTCTGACACCGCCTGATATAAAGGTCCTGGATGGCAGGAAGCTTGGCCCCGTACACACTACCCTCTGTAGTGCCTTGCAGTTGGAGGCCGAGCATTTACCATACCAGGCAGTGATGCAACCAGTCAGGATGCTCTCGATGGTGCAGCTGTAGAACATTTTTAGGATCTGAGGACCCATGCCAAATATTTTCAATCTCCTGAGGGGGAGTATGTTTTGTGGTGCCCTCTTCACGACTGTCTTGGTGTACTTGGACCATGTTAGTTTGTTTGTGATGTGGACACCAAGGAACTTGAAGCTCTCAACCTGCTCCACTACAGCCCCGTCGATGAGAATTGGGCCGTGCTCGGTCCTCCTTTTCCTGTAGTCCACAATCATCTCCTTTGTCTTGATCACGTTGAGGGAGATGTTGTTTTCCTGGCACCACACGGCCAGGTTTCTGACCTCCTCCCTATAGGCTGTCTTGTCATTGACGGTGATCAGGCCTACCACTGTTGTGTCACCCCTGAGGGGCCCCTTTGTTGAGGATCAACGTGGAGGATGTGTTGTTACCTACTCTTACCACTCGGGGGCGGCCCGTCAAGAAGTTCAGGATCCAGTTGCAGAGGGAGGTGTTTAGTCCCAGGGTTCTTAACTTATTGATGAGCTTTGAGGGCACTATCGTGTTGAACTCTGAGCTGTAGTCAATGAATAGCATTTTCACATGGGTGTTCCTTTTGTCCAGGTGGGAAAGGGCAGTGTGGAGTGCAATAGAGATTGCATCATCTGTGGATCTGTTAGGGCGATATGCAAATTGGAGTGGGTCTAGGGTTTCTGGGATAATGGTGTTGATGTGAACCATGACCAGCCTTTCAAAGCACTTCATGGCTACAGACGTGAGTGCTACAGGTCGGTAGTCATTTAGGGAGGTTACCTTAGTGTTCTTGGGCACAGGGACTATGGTGGTCTGCTTAAAACATGTTGGTATTACAGACTCGGACAGGGAGAGGTTGAAAATGTCAGTGAAGACACTTGCCAGTTGGTCAGCGCATTCTCGCAGTACATGTCCTGGTAATCCGTCTGGCCCTGCGGCCTTGTGAATGTTGACCTGTTTAAAGCTTTTACTCACATCGGCTGCGGAGAGCGTGATCACACAGTCGTCCGGAACAGCTGGTGCTCTCATTCATGTTTCAGTGTTATTTGCCTCGAAGCGAGCATAAAAGGAGTTTAGCTCGACTTGTTGCACTACCTAATGAATATGACCCAGGTATTTTTAGCCCTCCTCTTGACCTCCTTCATTTCCCCTCTCCTATACCAGCAGCAGCCAGTATCTTCTCTTCGTCAACCCCCATCTCATCGATGGCCCCATTGAGAGCCTGCAGCATGGTAGTGAAGGAACGACCGGCTGAGCGGGCGTGCCTGGGCATGGCCATCTCCACCAGCCGGGTCGTGTTTGTGGTCAACTCCTTCTCTGCCGCTGCCAGCCGAAGATGTACCTCACCCTTAGTGACTTCAACCGACAAGTTACACGTCCGCAGGGCTTTGAGCCGTGCCGGATCCACGCACCGTTGCCATGCCAACCGCTCCACAGACTCGTCGTCCAGACAGAGCGAGGCCCTGGCCTTGGTGAGGATCCTCACACCCACTCTGGCGTCCACCATGGAGGCCACCAGGGGCACGGGGATGGCCGACACCCCTCCAGATAGTGACGCGGCCGCCCAGACCAGGGCCTTGAATGCGTCCCTCTTCTGGGTGACCAGGACTGGGGAGAGAGTGGGCAGGGCCAGGAGGAGGGTGTGGGCCCGGATCTCTGGGAGGTCCCTCTCCATCTCCTCCAGGAGTCCTGGGAAGTCAAGTTTCTCCAGACAGGAGGGCCTCACTAGGAACTCCTTAGGCAGGGCCACCCCCTGGGCCTTTATCAACTCCAGGCTGGCATTCCGCCTCTCCTCCAGACCCTTTTCTATGTCCTTCTGCATAGAGCGGGCTTCCAGGAACACTGCCACACTGTTGGCCTGGAGACTCTGTGTGAATGCCATGACCACCACATTGTACCGCAGGAACTTCACCCGCTCCATGTACCCTTCTGGTTCAAAGGGCGAGGCTGCGGGTGTGGGCGGCAAGTCCCAGAGCCTGAAGTCAGGGTGCTTGGGGTTGGAATAGATGGCCATCTCCCCTGGAGGAGTGGGGCAGGGGGACAGGGCGGCTCCATCATCCTCAGGCCCCAGGCCGCGGAGGGCGTTGATGAATGCAGACTTTTTCGGGCCCCCGCTCTCCTGCCACGGCCAGTCCTCCACAGCATCCTTGACATCTGACAGCTTGTTGTTCTCGATGGACTCTTTGAGAGTCTCCAGGAGGTTTAGGCTGTGAGATACAACATCCACCTCCATGGCTGTGAGAGAGGATGGTCATTAGCATAGACCAACATATAGGAACACACACACATCTTAATAGTGGAGGATTATATTTATTGGGCACGTAATGGATCAATTGTTATGTCTACACAGTTTAATACTGAGGTATTTATTAGTCTCTGAAGAGAAGGCAAGAACAAACGCTAACATACAGCGCAGTCCTCGAGGACCTGGAAACACAATCCTTTACTGCTTAATCAATTGGGGTTAAGTGGGAACACAACAACACAGTATTTTAACACATTTCATCAGATTAAATGATTAGAATAAAAATGTAACGAATTGGTCAAATGACAGTATTGAATAAGTGGTAAGTGTTGTGTAAACAAACACACAATCTTAGCTCCAACTAACTGTCTGGTTTACAGTACTAATGTATGCTACTGCCTATGCCTTACCTTTGACCTGGATGAAAAAATCTAAGGGCAGACCTTGAAAGGGAAATATATCCTTATCTAATGATCAATAGCAGATATATCCTCAATACAAGTGAAGTGTGCTGACTGTGTCTGCTAGATCTATTTACAGGCCCTGTACTGTGAGTGGAAGATTCTAATCCTGTAATCCCACCCTTAATCTAGTATGGGTGTGAGCACATACTGTACACGCAACACACATGACAGAGTCCAGGTGATGTCATCTGTAAATGAACAGTTAACAGCAAAGGGACATGTTTCTTATCTTCATTTTCTTTTCATCCAAACTTCAGGAATAACACAGGTGTTTGTATGTGGGTTTGTTCGGTAGCTCTTTAAGAATTCCTTGATTGTAACAGGTTAGTTTCTCCTCTTCAACACGTTTCACAGTTTGGTATTAAAACAAAGAAGTAGGGTGTAACTCAGTAAAAAAAAACATGTTTCACTTTCAAGATAATGCTCTCATTTACTCTATCGATACTTAGTCAGAGGTGAGTTTCCAACCAGCGCCTCATGCCTGGATATCCATGAAAGTAAGAAACCTCTGCCAAAATCTGAGGATTTCAGGGTTAATTTGAAACATCTGCCTTCCAATCACAGCCTGTTGTTCTGTCTTCACTTACACCAGCAGATGGTTGAGATCACCTTAAATCAGTTTCCTTTTCTGATAAATGAATATTATGATAAAAGCTTGAACTGAGAATGGGTTTCGAAGTATGTAGCTTTGCGTGTAGCTTTGCAGTTATCATGTCAAATGGAATGTCTCCATCTAGTGGTTGTTTAAAGGATATGATCTTGAACAGATACATCATGTTGAATGAACTGGATTAGTTCTATAGAAAACCTCTACTGTTCTCTACAGTCATACCATCTGTATAATCACTGTCGAATACAATTTGTGGAGATAAAAAAATAGACATCCAACTTCTGACGCCATGTATTACAGAGGAGGCTGGTGGGAGGAACTATAGGAGGACATGATCATTGTAATGGCTGGAATGGAACGAACGGAACAGAGTCATACACGTGGTTTCCATATGTTTGATACCTTTGCATCCCTTCCTTTCCAGCCATTACAATGAGCCCATCCTCCTGTAGCTCCTCCCACCAGCCTCCTCTGATGAATTCATATGTAAACGGCACACCATAGTGTTAGTTTAAGGATTGTCTTTACCAAGATAAGACCGTATATTGACACAGAGCATTATGGGTTCTGTAGTAAATCTACATCATGCTACATGAGAGTTAAAACATATTTTTTTTTAAAACAACAATTTACACATTTCTAAACAGTCATTTAAAAGGCACTGACACAACGGAGCAATCTTTTTTGCAGGTGCATGGTAACAGTTGGATAAGATGAGAAACAGGAAGGAACCCGCACACTGCTCTTGATAGTACCACTGATCTTTAATAAGCTTTTGTGAGCTTTTTAAATTAGCACCCTTATGTAGACCTAGCCCCACCCACATCCGTTCCACGCATCGAATGGGGTTGGAGGCGAGGTGAAAAACAAATCAGTGCTACCAAATATAACAATATGCATTTCATAAATATTTGAATAAAGTGTGTACATAAAACATATTAAACACGTCTGTAAAACCACAATGAGACCATCGACCTACCAAGCAAGTTTTCATAAATCATTGGATAAGAAAAACGTCAGAGTAATCTGAAATAGGGGCATACTTCATTTTCAAATTTACAACATAAAATACATAGGCATTTCATCATTAAGACCGTCAGGAAATAATGTCTGGAGGGTGAAAATCCAAAAACATTCTCTTTTGCTCAGAGTATTAGTTATATCACCTGATATCTTAACTTTCTCTATGCCACAAAATCTAAAGGTAGAAATGTCATGTTTTAGGTCATTAAAATGTACTGCGACTGTATAATCCCTGTCGTTTCTCCTAATTGAACTTTTATGTTCACTGATTCTCTATTTGAGAGAACGATAGGGTTTTACCTACATAGCACAGCCCACATGGACATTTAATAATGTAGATAACATGGGTGGTGGAGCACGTAATAATGTCATTTATTTGGAACCGTTTTCCTGTATGTGGGTGGCAGAAATATTCACACTTCATCATATTGTTGCAATGTGCGCAACCTCTGCATTTATAGCTACCATTTGGAAGAGGGCGTAAAAGAGCCTGCCTGATTTTCTTGTGGCTTGCAGTTGGCATGGACCAATTCATCGCGTAGATTACGACCTCTCTTATACACAATAAGTGGTGGATTCTTAAATTCAGCAGGCAAACTTGGGTCCGTGGATTTAACATGCCAGTGTTTCTTGACTGCATCTCCCACTTTTCGTGAGTTCAAAGTATATGTGGTTGTGAACATTACAGAGTGTTCTTTAGCTCTAGTGTTTTTTTTTGTGTAGCAGTTCATCTCGTGTTTTCCCCAATGCCAAATTAAGAGCTTCATCCACACATTGTGGAGAATAAACTCTTCTTAGAGTCTATATAACCTATTGCGCATCTCCGCTGCTTTTTCTAGATAGTCCTCTGTGAAGTGGCATAGACAGCGCAGTATGAAAAACTGGCTTCTTGGAAGTCCTCTTTTTAATGGCTCAGGGTGGAAGCTGTCCTCCTGTAATATAATATTTCTGTCCGTTTCTTTTCTATACAGTGTTGTAAACATGGTTCCATTTGATTTCTCAATCCATATATCGAGGAAATGAACACGTTTAGTGTCACATTCAATAGTGAATTTGAGATTGGGGTCAATGTCATTGAGTGATGCCATAAAGTCTGACAGCTCTTTTCCCGTTCCTCCCCATATGCAAAAAATTGTCGATACCACTTCAAGACTTTATTCGAAAATTGATTTTTGTTTTCATTATTAACAAAACGGTCGTCAAAAATACCCACATAAAGGTTAGCATTGCTCGGAGCGAATGTGGAGCCCATCGATGTTCCATTCGTTTGGAGATAGTATTCATCATCAAACCTGAAATAGTTATACAAAACATATTCAGCTAGCTCTAGAATAACGTTTGTTGGTGGGTATTCGTTAGTATCTCTGTCTCTCAAATAGTGAGCTAGAGCTGACCCCCCCCCCCCCCCATACGGGAATGCTGGTATATAGACTCTCAGCATCAAATGTGACCAAAATACAGTCTTCTGTTAAACCCGTTATTGGAAGCAGTGCAGTGCGTAGCAGTGCAGACGTGGTTTGTCGTTCTCCCTGTACATTTTGTATTTTTGTCTTTTTGTATATATTTCAATATATTTTCAATCTCTTTTTCCATTTTTTTCAATTTAATATACCTTCCGGCAACCCGCCTCTCCCAATGTGATACAGATCTTCTATTTTTAGACCTTATAGCCAGCCAGAACCTCCATCAGAAGCTAGCCATCAGAAGCTAACCAGCTAATTAGCTACTAGCTATTTAGTCATTGTTAGCCACTGCTAGCTGCCTTTACATTTAGCACAGACACCAGCCGCTTTTAGCCTGGATAATACTTGCCAGCCTGCCAGTCTGCATATCGGACTGTTTTTCTCCACTACAACATTGGATTCATGCCGTAAGCCCTGGACCATTACTCCAGATCATTGTAGATAGCTAGCTGCCACCGAGTGGCCCAGCCCCGAAGCTAGCTTTCCGGACTCTTCACTAACACGACTAGAATCCACTACACCACCGGATTCCTGCCGTAAACTCTGGACCTTTGCACTGGATCGTCTCTGCTAGCTAGCTACTACCGAGTGGCTATAGAGGCTAAGGCCCTTGTCCCGAAGCTAGCACCAGTTAGCCGCGAGCCAGGCGCATCTCCCGGCTAGCAAACTAAATTACTCCAGCTACAATATCTCTTTTGCCAACTGGCCTGGACCCTTTGTCGATCCTTTGCCGTTCCATCACGACTGGTCTGCCGACGTAATTCCATCTGTTGTGCCCTCAACCGGCCTTTACCGGACGTCGGAGCAAACGCTTCTACTAGCCCCGGCCTGCTAACATTATTTTTTTTTTAACACCATGTCTCCCGCTTGCTAGCATAGTAACGACTACCTAGCGGCTTCCCTGTTTCATCTATTGCTGTTCACTGGACCCTATGATCACTTGGCTACATAGCTGATGCCTGCTGGACTGTTCTTTAATAATCACGGTACTCCATTTTGTTTATTTTTTTTATCTGTCGGCCCCAGCCTCAGACTCAGGCCCTGTGTGTAGTTAACTGACCCTCTCTGCCCATTCACTGCCATTTTACCTGTTGTTGTTGTTGTCTTAGCTGATTAGCTGTTGTTGTCTTACCCGTTGTTGTCTTATCTAGCTCTCCCAATCAACACCTGTGATTGCTTTATGCCTCACTTTATGTCTCTCTCTAATGTCAATATGCCTTGTATACTGTTGTCATCATTGTTTTAGTTCCCTGCGGAGCCTCTAGTCCCACTCAACATGCCTCAGATACCTCTTTTGTCCCACCTCCCACACATGGGGTGACCTCACCCAGCATAACTAGTGCGTCCAGAGATGCAACCTCTCTTATCGTCACTCAATGCCTAGGTTTACCTCCACTGTAGCCGCACCCTACCATACCCCTGTCTGTACATTGTGCCCTGAATCTATCCTACCATGCCCAGAAATCTGCTCCTTTTATTATCTGTCCCCATCGCACTAGACGACCAGTTTTGATAGCCTTTAGCCGAACCCTCATCCTACTCCTCCTCTGTTCTTCGGGTGATGTGGAGGTTAACCCTCTGCGTGTCCCCAGGCGCTCTCATTTGTTGACTTCTGTAACCGTAAAAGCCTTGGTTTCATGCATGTTAACATCAGAAGCCTTCTCCCTAAATGTGTTTTACTCACTGCTTTAGCACACTCCGCCAACCCTGATATCCTTGCTGTTTCTGAATCCTGGCTTAAGAAGGCCACCAAAAATTCTGAGATTTCCATCCCCAACTACAACATTTTCCGTCAAGATAGAACTGCCAAAGGGGGAGGAGTTGCAATCTACTGCAGAGATAGCCTGCAGAGTTCTGTCATACTTTCCAGGTCTATGCCCAAACAGTTCGAGCTTCTAATTAAAACAATTAACCTCTTCCTCAACTCCCAGCTGTGCACTGGATGCCATATGTGAATGGGCACCCTCATAGATATTATCCTGACCAACTTAACCTCCAAATACACCTCTGCTGTTTTCAATCAGGATCTCAGCGATCACTGCCTCATTGCCTGCACCCGCTATGGGTCCGCGGTCAAACGACCACCCCTCATCACTGTCAAACGCTCCCTAGCAGGCCTTTCTAATCGACCTGGCCCGGGTATCCTGGAAGCATATTGACCTCATCCCGTCAGTAGAGGATGCCTGGTCGTTCTTTAAAAGTCATTTCCTCACCATCTTAAACAAGCATGCCCCTTTCAAAAAATGTAGAACTAAGAATAGATATGGCCCTTGGTTCACTCCAGACCTGACTGCCCTCGACCAGCACAAAAACATCCTGTGGCGGACTGCACTAGCATCGAATAGTCCCCGCGATATGCAACTTTTCAGGGAAGTCAGGAACCAATACACGCAGTCAGTTAGGAAAGCAAAGGCTAGCTTTTTCAAACAGAAATTTGCATCCATTTGCATCTAACTCCAAAAAGTTCTGGGACACTGTAAAGTCCATGGAGAATAAGAGCACCTCCTCCCAGCTGCCCACTGCACTGAGGATAGAAAACACTGTCACCACCGATAAATCCACGATAATCGAGAATTTCAATAAGCATTTCTCTACTGCTGGCCATGCTTTCTTTCTGGCTACCCCAACCCCGGCCAACAGCTTCGCACCCCCCGCAGCTACTTGCACAAGCCTCCCCAGCTTCTCCTTCACCCAAATCCAGATAGCAGATGTTCTGAAAGAGCTGCAAAACCTGGACCTGTACAAATCAGCTGGGCTAGACAATCTGGACCGTCTCTTTCTGAAATTATCAGCCGCCATTGTTGCAACCCATATTACCAGTCTGTTCAACCTCTCTTTCGTATTGTCCGAGATCCCCAAAGATTGGAAAGCTGCCGCGCTCATCCCCCTCTTCAAAGAGGCTGACACTCTAGACCCAAACTGTTATAGACCTATATCCATCCTACCCTGCCTTTCCAAAGTCTTCAAAAGCCAAGTTAACAAACAGATCACTGATCATTTCGAATCCCACCGTACCTTCTCCCCTGTGCAATCCGGTTTCCGAGCTGGTCATGGGTGCACCTCAGCCACGCTCAAGGTACTAAACGATATCGTAACCGCCATCGATAAAAGACAGTACTGCGCAGCAGTCTTCATCGACCTGGCCAAGGCTTTCGACTCTGTCAATCACTGCATTCTTATCAGCACACTCAACAACCTTGGTTTCTCAAATGACTGCCTCACCTGGTTCACCAATTACTTCTCAGATAGAGTTCAGTGTGTCAAATCGGAAGGCCTGTTATCCAGACCTCTGGCAGTCTCTATGGGGGTACCACAGGGTTCAATTATCGGGCTGACTCTTTTCTCTGTATATATCAACGATGTCGCTCTTGCTGCGGGTGATTCCCTGATCCACCTCTACTCAGACGACACCATTCTGTATACATCTGGCCCTTCTTTGGACACTGTGTTAACAAACCCGTGGTCCCGTGTGGCTCAGTTGGTAGAGCATGGCGCTTGCAACGCCAGGGTTGTGGGTTCATTCCCCACGGGGGGACCAGGATGAATATGTATGAACTTTCCAATTTGTAAGTCACTCTGGATAAGAGCATCTGCTAAATGACTTAAATGTAAATGTAAATGTAAACCTCCAAACGAGCTTCAATGCCATACAACACTCCTTCTGTGGCCTCAAACGGCTCTTAAATGCTAGTAAAACTAAGTGCATCCTTTTCAACCGATCGTTGCCCGCACCCGCCCGCCCGACTAGCATCACTACTCTGGACGGTTCTGACTTAGAATATGTGTAAATGACACAATGAGACAACAACAAATAAGTGCATAGGGCCGATCATTTCCCTAAGCTAGAAATGCAGAAATCTTTTTTGAGGAAAACATAATAAAGCTTACCAGCTTGTTTGCTGCATTAACCAAGGTTGCATATCTTCCAAGTCTTCATTGTCTTATTTGTCCATTCATCGGTCGCCTTCATTTTTGGGGCATCTAACTTGACCTTTAGCTTAATTGTTGCACCACAGAACAGGCACTTCTTTGATGCGACTCCTATTGATGTGTTACAACTAGGACACAGCTTACAGCTGGTGCCAGGAGCCATTCTGCATGAAAGGTGGATTTGAAAGTGTCAGAAAGAATAGCCCTATACACATTACTTTGACTGATGGAATGCACCAGGGGAGGTCCACTCTGGCATGGGGCTTGAATTGTGAGATACAAACTCTACTAACAATAGCAATTAATAAAGAGAGTTTGGCCAACTAAGGAGATGACGTTGAGTTCACATTAAACGTCAAGCCCTGACCCTTCTCAAACCCATTAAAGAAGTGCTGTGTGTGTGTTTGAAGGTGACATGGGTTTCAATGACTCAATCACATGGGTCAGATCTGATAATGGACCTTGCCTGGTACTAAAACTAAGCTTGAGGCTTTAACATTACCCCACATGTCACACTGTAATGTAAAAATGTGTCATACTAACTGTTGACTACTATTGTAACCTAGATATAGGTTACCTGCCATAGCCTCAGGTGCATAGTGAGTGTTGTTAGTTAACAGATGAAACAGTACCTGGGACAGTGGGATTTGGTTACTTATTTTAAGCTACAATTTTTGAATAATCTCCTCCAGTTGATTGGCATGTTTAAACTACAACCTGGTTTGGGTTTTGAAAACACAAGAAATGGGAAGAAAGCTGAATTGAAAGAGAAAAAGTCTCCACTTAAAATGCAGCCAGAGGATGGATGGATGGAGAGAGGGAGAGAGAGAGAGAGAGAGAGAGACCAAGGCCTGTACTCTGGAGCGGGATCGATTTGGAGGTGGAGGGTCCGTCATGGTCTGGGGCGGTGTGTCACAGCATCATCGGACTGAGCTTGTTGTCATTGCTGGCAATCTCAACGCTGTGCGATACAGGGAGGACATCCTCCTCCCTCATGTGGTACCCTTCCTGCAGGCTCATCCTGCCATGACCCTCCAGCATGACAATGCCACCAGCCATACTGCTTGTTCTGTGCGTGATTTCATGCAAGACAGGAATGTCAGTGTTCTGCCATGGCCAGAGAAGAGCCTGGATCTCAATCCCATTGAGCACGTCTGGGACCTGTTGGATCAGAGGGTGAGGGCTAGGGCCATTCCCCCCAGAAATGTCCTGGAACTTGCAGGTGCCTTGGTGGAAGAGTGGGGTAACATCTCACAGCAAGAACTGGCAAATCTGGTGCAGTCCATGAGGAGGAGATGCACTGCAGTACTTAATGCAGCTGGTGGCCACACCAGATACGGACTTTTACATTTGATTTTGACCCCCCCTTTGTTCAGGGACACATTATTCAATTTCTGTTAGTCACATGTTTGTGGAACTTGTTCAGTTTATGTCTCAGTTGTTGAATCTTGTTATGTTCATACAAATATTTACACATGTTAAGTTTTCTGAAAATTAATGCAGTTGACAGTGAGAGGACATTTATTTTTATTGCTGAGTTTAGCTCTATTATGCAGGGGTGTCAAACTCATTCCACAGAGGACCGAGTGTCTGGTTTTTCACTTCAATTAACACCTCGACAACCTAACCAGGTGAGCAGAGTTCCTTAGTAATTCGTGACCTTGATTTATCAATCAAGGTTGGAGCAAAAACCTGCAGACACTCGGACCTCCCATGGTAGGAGTTTGACACACGTGGATTAAAGTAATTAACCGCTCAAACTAGTTTAATCAGGTGTGTAGATGTTGCCAGAGAAAAACCCTGCACCCACCATGTAACTCCATAGACTGTAGCCTAGCTCGCTAGCTAAAGCCTAGCTCGCTTGGCCTATAGCTAAGATTTTCATTGAAAACCTTGACAGATCAGTAAAAATGTATAGTGGTTTGAGAAATGTCGTAAAAAGCTATAAATCAAACTCCATAATATTACATACTAGCGATTGTGCCCACATTGTTTTATTGCCAGAATCCCCTAATAGGTGTTGTGCCCGAAAAGCTCCCCCCCTGCCAGAATCCCCCCCCCCCCCCCCCCTTCGCGTGAACACGCACGCACTTAATTCTTCATTGCTGCGACTTGCTTGCTAGTTGAGATTTCTGATCACGTTAGGCTGCGTTTCATTATATTTTTTATGTCGGTTTGATCGCGGCGGGAGCCACTAGCAATGTCTGCAGTTTTCAGTTTGGCTATTTGTTTCAAGTGTGTTAGTCTATAAATAAATCTCTTTGCCAAGTTAAGTAATCTCTCCCCTGTCTTATTCGACTAGTAGTTGTACTGAAATGTTTATTGCTTGCCTACATTTTACTCCCTACTATATGTTTAATATAACACACATACATTAATGATTTATCTTGGTTGCCTATCCTGACATGAAGTTGGTTCTATAGAAAGTATTTGACTCTGATGTGTTTCACAGAAGTATTTGACTCTAGACACAAAATTAAGGAAATTAGAAGGGCGGGGGGTTCGGCAAGGTCATTTTCTTGAGCTACCAAAATGATTCTGAAGTGTGCCAGGAGGCCCAAGATAGAAGGGGGGGGGGGGGGGGTTAATTTTGTGGCCAGAGTCAAATACTTTCCATAGAACAAACTTCACGTCAGGATAGGATACCCAAAATTAATAATTAATGTGTGTGTGTTATATTATATTAAACATAGAGGACGGAGTCAAATATAGGCAAGCAATAAACATTTCAGAACAACTACTAGTCGAATATGACATCTGAAGACAGTAGGCTAAACATTGGACGTAGGCTAAACATTGGTACCGCTTCTTGAAAATAGAATTGTGTAGATATGTTAAAGCAACCAAACATTTGTCAATGTTATATTTTATTTTGTGCATTTATTTCATTATTACTTTATTTACTTTAGTTTCTTAATTCTATAGTTATACTGTTTGTTGTATAGCCTGTTGGTATCTCAGACGACCAGAACCTTAATAATAATCACCATACTTACGTCACAAACAATAATTATACTAGTTGAATGCACGGACACACAGTAGGCTACTGACACTCGCTCTGCGGTGGTCGTGAATGGGTATGAGGGCTGGACACCCTGCGACCCAGACCCTACTGTTGTCTATTACACATATACGAATGCCTTGTTCAAGTGCTACCGGAGTTCTCGGGAAATTCCTAGATCCGACTGGGAAGTTTCACTTGAATGACACTCCAAATAGGAATTACAAGTGGGAAATGGAAAATGATGTTGCCAATCTTACTGGTTTAAACATTGTTCCGAATTCAAAAGCACTTGAACACAATCATGTCGGAGTTACAACTTCCCATTTTCCCATTTCCCACGAGAATATGAAGCCAGCATAATACAGCGTTTAAGTGCTCGTCGGTACTAGGAAACTGACATTCTGACTTGCTAACTGTTTGAACGCGTTACAGTAGCCTAAGTATATAACATCATTGACATGACCGTAATAATCATCATGAAAAGGCCTTGGAAGTGCCATAAGTGTAAGCCAACATAATTCATTATTTTACATTAACTTGTTTAACATGTAATAAATGCATTATGAAGACATTTGTGTAATGTAGGCTCCACGAAATATGAAATGCGTAATGAAGAAAACCGTGTACTGTTGCCTATACGAGAAAAAGGCCCTTTCTGATTACAAGTGCACCAGTATCCCAAAGTATTAAACGAAATCAAGCATAGAAAACTGCATTGGCATTAATAAAACCATTTTCCCACGAATTAAGTCGCACGTAAATGTGTGTATTTTCTCACAAATTCTGTTCAGCAAGTCTAAAACAGTACATATAGGCATACAACTACACATTTTAAAACAGGATTAAATGAAGACAACATTTCTGTAAATTCATAACGATGAATTAGCCATAAAGAAGAACAACAATGAAATATAGGCTGTCGCGTCTATGGTTGTTGCAAAGGCTTGGAGCCTACTGGTTAAATTTGTGTCTTTTCGAACGAATTAAGCAACACAAAAACGCACGAAATTTGCTGAAATGCATTATGTACACAAATGCACGAATTGAATGTGAGATTGTGTTGCCACCACTCATGTTATCTACATTATTAAATGTCCATGTGGGCTGTGCTATGTAGGTAAAACCCTCTCGTTCTCTCAAACAGAGAATCAGTGAACATACAAATTAAATTAGGAGAAACGACAGTCGCAGTACATTTTAATGACCTAAAACATGACATTTCTACCTTTAGATTTTGTGGCATAGAGAAGGTTAAGATATCAGACAGGGGAGGTGAGATAAATAATACTCTGAGCAAAAGAGAATGTTTTGTGATTTTCACCCTCCAGAAATTATTTCCTTAAGGTCTTAATGATGAAATGCCTATGTATTTTATGTTGTAAATTTGAAAATAAAGTATGCCCCTATTTCAGATTACTCTGACGTTTTTCTTATCCAATGATTTAAGAAAACTTGCTTGGTACGTTGATGTCCTCATTGTGGTTTTACAGACGTGTTTAATACGTTTTATGTATGAATATGAAATGCATATTGTTATATTTGGTAGCACTGATTTGTTTTTCCTTCGCCTCCAACCCCATTCGATGCGTGGAACGGATGTGGGTGGGGCTAGGTCTACATAAGGGTGCTATTTTAAAAAACTCACAAAAGCTTATTAAAGATCAGTGGTACTATCAAGAGCAGTGTGTGGGTTCCTTCCTTTTCCTCATACATTTATAAATACACACAACCATCAAAATTAAGGTAGTGCCTCAATATATAGGTTTAGGGTTAAATCAAAATGCCAAAACATGAAAGGACAGAGGAGAAAAACGAGAAATGGTTTGACCTCTACTTCTCCAAACCACGTCTTTATCAGTCCTTCCCCATGATGACACCAAACAGAATCATTACAAAAGTAACATTACCTTAACTTCCTTAAAAAAAATGTATAACCCTCCCCCACAAATACTTGTTTTGGCTGACACAGGGCTGAAAAATAAAGAAGTACCAAAACTATTACCTACAGTAGTTTCAGTTAAACAAAGTCTCTGTATCATCAGAAAACATTCAGTCTGGAATATGAGAAAACACAGCAGTGCTGTATAATAGAAGCCATAGTACTGTGTGCTATCTCCCACGTTTCTAGACAAAATTGCTGTGTCACTCTCCACCAATAATAGCCTTGACGTTGGAGTAAAGCGCTATATCTTCATCTGTCTCTCGTACTGGCTTACCGTTCTCTTTCTCCACGTCCTTCCCGATCATCTCCTCCCCTTTCTCCGATTCCACCTCTTCCATCACACCACTCCCCTCTCCACCATCTTTTCCCCCCTCATTCTTCTTCTCTTGTTTGATTTCGGCGTACTCTGACTCTGTGGTAGTGGTCTTCTTCTCTGCCTCCTCAGGAGTCTTCTTCTTCAGTAGGGAGTAGTTGATACTGGCGTAGTGACCTCTTTTGGTTCTTCCCCTGGGGCAGAGTGTCCCGAAGCTCCACTGGTCTGGAGCCCTCCGTTTTCAGTTCCCTCCCTCAGCTCCACCTGCAGATGTGTCTGTTCGCCCATCACTGCCTGTCCTGCATCTCTCTATGGAGTACATTACATAAATCACTGTGTTAGGAGTCTTTTGTTAGCTTGGTGGTCCCAGACCTGTTCGTGTTGTCTTGTAAACTCCTGTTGGCATGTCAATGCTAACTGAATGTTGGTAAAGCTGAAAAAAGAAAAACGGATACTGCACCTGTTGGTCTTCACATGCCACCATTTCCAGGTTCGTTAAAGGGCTTTTGGAGTCTAAGTCCTTTGGGGTCCTCTCTTTGCGTCTAAGGAAAATATTACAAATGAAATGACTCAATAACTGTATTTTGGAGGGGTTAGCAAGCACTTCCATTACAATATGGTGAAAGGCATTGGCACTTTTGACAATTAATCTGATGTTCTTGATAGTAAATATAGATATGTAAGACAATCTGCAATTGATTTTGAAAACAACATACTCAGTGAATAGTATCTGTACGACAGTAATAGAATGCATGTACTTTTTACATTTCCCTGTCAAACACAGGAAGATACAACTGATGGTGGCTGAGAGGGCTGCACCAATCACAAATGCAGCAATCAGTGGTGGGTTCAACAGCACAGCCAAGATGTCTTTAGATACTTCCTCTATAAAGAGAACAACACATGTATGATTTTAGAAGTGGCTCAGAATACTAAGAATCCTCTGAAGAAAAAAAGCATATTTTCTCAATCAAAGCATGTACAGTCATGACCAAAACTTTTGAGAATGACACAAATATTAATTTTCACAAAGTCTGCTGCCTCAGTTTGTATGATGGCAATTTGCATATACTCCAGAATGTTATGAAGAGTGATCAGATGAATTGCAATTAATTGCAAAGTCCCTCTTTGCCATGCAAATGAACTGAATCCCCTAAAAACATTTCCACTGCATTTCAGCCCTGCCACAAAAGGACCAGCTGACATCATGTCAGTGATTCTCTCGTTAACACAGGTGTGAGTGTTGATGAGGACAAGGCTGGAGATCACTCTGTCATGCTGATTGAGTTTGAATAACAGACTGGAAGCTTCAAAATGAGGCTGGTGCTTGGAATCATTGTTCTTCCTCTGTCAGCCATGTTTACCTGCAAGGAAACACGTGCCGTCATCATTCCTTTGCACAAAAAGGGCTTCACAGGCAAGGATATTGCTGCCAGTAAGATTGCACCTAAATCAACCATTTATCAGATCATCATGAACCTCAAGGAGAGCGGTTCAATTGTTGTGAAGAAGGCTTCAAGGCACCCAAGAAAGTCCAGCAAGCGCCAGGACCATCTCCTAAAATTGATTCAGCTGCGGGATCGGGGCACCACCAGTACAGAGCTTGCTCAGGAATGGCAGCAGGCAGGTGTGAGTGCATCTGCACGCACAGTGAGGCGAAGACTTTTGGAGGATGGCCTGGTGTCAAGAAGGGCAGCAAAGAAGCCACTTCTCTCCATCAGGGACAGACGGATATTCTGCAAAAGGTACAGGGATTGGACTGCTGAGGACTGGGGTAAAGTCATTTTCTCTGATGAATCCACTTTCCGATTGTTTGGGGCATCCGGAAAAAAGCTTGTCCGGAGAAGACAAGGTGAGCACTACCATCAGTCCTGTGTCATGCCAACAGTAAAGCATCCTGAGACCATTCATGTGTGGGGTTGCTTCTCAGCCAAGGGAGTGGGCTCACTCACAATTTTGTGTAAGAACACAACCATG
Organism: Salvelinus alpinus; assembly: GCF_045679555.1. Classification (NCBI taxonomy): domain Eukaryota; kingdom Metazoa; phylum Chordata; class Actinopteri; order Salmoniformes; family Salmonidae; genus Salvelinus; species Salvelinus alpinus. The sequence continues at coordinate 48,582,765 of NC_092089.1, read as the reverse complement.
AATAAAGAATGGTACCAACACATCCTCTGAGAGAAACTTTTCCAACCATCCAGGAACAGTTTGGTGACGAACAATGCCTTTTCCAGCATGATGGAGCACCTTGCCATACGGCAAAAGTGATAACTAAGTGGCTCGGGGAACAAAACATCGATATTTTGGGTCCATGGCCAGGAAACTCCCCAGACCTTAATCCCATTGAGAACTTGTGGTCAATCCTCAAGAGGCGGGTGGACAAACAAAAACCCACAAAGTCTGACAAACTCCAAGCATTGATTATACAAGAATGTGCTGCCATCAGTCAGGATGTGGCCCAGAAGTTCATTGACAGCATGCCAGGGTAGATTGCAGAGGTCTTGAAAAAGAAGGTTCAACACTGCAAATATTGACTCTGCATCAACTTCATGTAATTGTCAATAAAAGCCTTTGACACTTATGAAATGCTTGTAATTATACTTCAGTTTTCCATAGTAACATCTGACAGAAATATCTAAATACACTGAAGCAGCAAACTTTGTGGAAATTAATATTTGTGTCATTCTCAAAAGTTTTGGCCACGACTGTACATCCTATATTTTGCATTCATATTGGGTGGGACTGGGAAGCTGTGGCTCTCCATCAAAGTATCTTACTTATATCTTTACATCCATGCTTTTCTTCTTATTCTTTTAGGGTGACTTGCAGCTTCTCTCTCACTCTGCCCACTTAATTTCTGCTGAAGCACAAGGTCGGATAATGTACAGTACTTACGTGTCACATTCAATTTCAGTGTCTTCTTGGTGGTGACGCTGCCATTGAAGGTCACCAGACACGTGACCTTGGTGCCGTGATGCTTAGCTGAGGGGGTAAAGGTCAGATTTGAGAAGTGGGTTGTTGTGACGCTGGTCAGATCCTCTCTCTTCTGTATGGTGGTGTTTTCTCGGAGCTCAGTGATGTTGTCTCCTGTCCCTCTCCATGTCCATGTGATGTGAGGAGGGGTTCCAGAGCAGGTCCCTGGGGCAGTGCAGGTCAGAGTAGCTGGTTCTCCCTCTGTCAGAGTAGGAATCAACACGGAGGGCTCCTGGGTCAGATCTGGACACAGTTTTGCATTTCAATTGCAAAACCTTCAAGGGGGCAAAACCATTCATCTTGAGATGACGGGGGAGGTTGTGTACATTACTAATCACTGAAAATATCAAAATACCCAATGGATCATGATAGTTTCTAGTTTAAAAAAAAGTAGGGGTGCAAAAACATACATTTGCACCCCTATTTTGAAAGTGGGGATGCAGCTGCTCCGTTTGCTACATTGCTCTGGCGCAGCCACTGTTTTGGATCAGTCCATTTAAAGGCTTTGCATGGTCAATCTGGCATCTACTGCGATATGGCCTCTGTAGAAGTCAGGGCATTTACAGTGCATTCGGAAAGTATTCAGACCCCTTGACTTTTTCCACATTTAGTTACGTTACAGCCTTATTCCAAAATGGATTAAAAAAAAATCCTCATCAATCTGCACACAATACCCCATAATAACAAAGCAAAAACTGGATTTTAGAAATGTTTTCAAATTTATCAAAAATAAAAAACAGAAATACCTTATTTACTTAAGTATTCAGACCCTTTGCTATGAGACTCGAACTTGAGCTCAGGTGCATCTTGTTTCCATTGATCATCCTTGAGATTTTTCTACAAATTGATTGGAGTCCACCTGTGGTAAATTCAATTGATCGGATATGATTTGGAAAGGCACACACCTGTCTATATAAGTTCCCAAAGTAGACGGTGCATGTCAGAGGAAAAACCAAGCCATGAGGTTGAAGGAATTGTCCGTAGAGCTCCGATACAGGATTATGTCGAGGCACAGATCTGTGTCTGCAGCATTGAAGGTCCCCAAAAACACAATGTCCTCCATCATTCTTAAATGAAAGAAGTTTGGAACCCCCGAGACTCTTCCTAGAGCTGGTCGCCCTATCAAATCGAGGGAGAAGGGCCTTGGTTAGGGAGGTGATCAAGAACCTGATGGTCACTGTGACAGAGCTCCAGAGTTCCTCTGTGGAGATGGGAGAACCTTCCAAAAGGACAACCATCTCTGCAGCACTCCACCAATAAGGTCTTTATGATAGAGTGGCCAGACATGTGCCTCAGTAAAAGGCAGGCACATGACAGCCCACTTGGAGTTTGCCAAAAGGCACCTTTGACTTTCACAACATGAGAAACAAAATGATCTGGTCTGATGAAACCAAGATTTAACTCTTTGGCCTGAATGTCAAGCGTTACGTCTGGAGGAAACCTGGCACTATCCCTACGGTGAAGCATGGTGGTGGCAGCATCATGCTGTGGGGATGTTTTTCAGTGGCATAGACTGGGAAACTAGTCATGATCGAGGGAAAGATGAACGAAGAAAAGTACAGAGATCCTTGATGAAAATCTGCTCCTGAGCGCTCAGGACCTCAGACTGGCGTGAAGGTTCACCTTCCAACAGGACAACGACCCTAAGCACACAGCCAAGCCAACGCAGGAGTGGCTTCGGGACAAGTCTCTAAATGTCCTTGAGTGGTCCAGCCAGAGGCCGGATTTGAACCCGTTCGAAAATCTCTGGAGAGACCTGATAATAGCTGTGCAGCGACACTCCCCATCCAACCTGACAGAGCTTGAGAGCATCTGTAGAGAAGAGTGGGAGAAACTCCACAAATTAGGTGTGCCAAGCTTGTAGCGTCATACCCAAGAAGACTTGAGGCTGTAATTGCTGCCAAAGGTGCTTCAACAAAGTAGGGAGTAAAGGGTCAGAATACGTATGTAAATGTGATATTTCAGATTTTTATGTTTAATACATCTGCAACCGTTTCTAAAAACCTGTTTTGCTTTGTCATTATGGGGTATTGTCTGTAGATTGATGGAGAAAAAACTATTTCAACCATATTAGAATAAGGCTGTAACGTAACAAAATGTGTAAAAAGTCAAGGGGTCTGAATACTTTCCGAATGCACTGCATACTTCTTGCAGAGCTGTTGTGAAAAAAGTGGTCAAGGAAGTGAGTTTGTGTTTATACTGGACATTCTGCCCCTCCCACCCCCACCTAGTGTCCACCAATCATGTCAATGCGGAGCTATTTGGAGCCCTCCGCATTGTTACAAGATTGTGGCGGTGCATGGCTATGCGGTATGGAGCTAAATTTGGCCTCTGCATGCCTCCGGGGGCTCCACAATTGCGTCACACCATCCATATGGCGCCTCCGACCACATTTCCAGATAATGCATTAATTGTCTTTTAAAGGCGCTTCATGGTCAGAGTCTGCATTGGCCGTGCAGCATTTACAGTGATATGGCCTCTGCAGAAGTCAGGGCGTTTATACTTCTTGCTCTTTGTGGAGCAGCACAGAGCTGTCGTGATGGAAGTTGTCAAAGAAGTGAGTTTGTGTTTATACAGAACCTCGCACCCACACCTACCGTCAGCCAATCATGTCAATGAGGAACTATGTGGCGCCCTCTGCATTGTTACAAAATGTGGGAGGCACACAGCAATGCGGTATGGAGCTCGATTTAGCCTCTGCATGCCTCAGGGGTTCCGCAATTGCGTCACACTCTCCATATGAAGCCGACCACATTTTCGGATCAAGCATAAATTGGCTTTTAGAAAGCAATAGCTGCACCACTGGTGTTTAAAATGAAAAGGCACCTGCACCTGAAAAGGAACCGCTTCGCGGTTACAATGTAGTGAGGTGTCTTTATGCGCCTATCAAGTCAATGTTCCTAGCTCCAACAGTACAGTAGTAAACTCAACATAAAAATAAATGTCCTCTCACTGTCATAAAGGCCCTAGCCTTATTTTCAGCAAACTTAACATGTGTAAATATTTGTATGAACATAACAAGATTCAACAACTGAGACATAAACTGAACAAGTTCCACAGACATGTGACTAACATAAATGGAATAATGTGTCCCTGAACAAAGGGGGGGTCAAAATCAAAAGTAACAGTCAGTATCTGGTGTGGCCACCAGCTGCATTAAGTACTGCAGTGCATCTCCTCCTCATGGACTGCACCAGATTTGCCAGTTCTTGCTGTGAGATGTTACCCCACTCTTCCACCAAGGCACCTGCAAGTTCCCGGACCTTTCTGGGGGGAATGGCCCTAGCCCTCACCGTCCAATCCAACAGGTCCCAGACGTGCTCAATGGGATTGAGATCCGGGCTCTTTGCTGGCCATGGCAGTATGGCTGGTGGCATTGTCATGCTGGAGGGTCATGTCAGGATGAGGCTGCAGGAAGGGTATCACATGAGGGAGGAGGATGTCTTCTCTGTAACGCACAGCGTTGAAGTTGCCTGCAATGAAAACAAGCTCAGTCCGATGATGCTGTGACACACCGCCCCAAACCATGACGGACCCTCCACCTCCAAATCGATCCTGCTCCAGAGTACAGGTCTCGGTGTAGCGCTCATTCCTTCGACAATTAACACGCCTACCGTCTGTAAGCTGTTAGTGTCTTAACGACCGTTCCACAGTTGCATGTTCATTAATTGTTTGTGGGTCATTGACCAAGCATGGAAAACAGTGTTTAAACACTTTACAATGAAGATCTGTGGGGAAGATCTTTTGGATTTTTAAGAATTATTTTAAAACGACAGGGTCCTGAAAAAGGGATGTTTCTTTTTTTGCTGAGTTAATACTTTATACTGTATAATGTATTCTCCACATGTACAACCATTCATTTTTCCCGGTGGACCTTCAGACGAGTCTTGTGAGGCCTGTGGGCATCAAAGAGCAAAACAACCGACATGTGCATGTGTGTGAGAGGCTCATCTTTCCGTAGAGGGGTCAGGCTCGTTTTTTTATAGGCCAAACCGCGGAGCCGCAGACATCGACTCTAGAGGTAACCCCTTAGAGTAAGTCTCAAAAACCTTTCTAAGTATTCGTGAGGTCCACCACCAGGACCCACATGTACTTCCTGCCTTGGCAAAATGTCAGTGTTCTCATCGAACAACATTGCAACATTGCATATTGGCCACAAATGTTTGGAAACTTGTACGTTCATTGGCTATGCACTTGAGAACTGAATGACTGTCTATCCAGAACACCAAGTCATCCAGCTTCAGCTGTAGCTCTGTACACATCATCTTATCCACCTTCACACTCAGTACTGCAGCAGCCAGCTCCATGTGAGGGATGGTCATCTGCTTCAGAGGTGCTACTCTGGCCTTCCCCATGACAAGAGATACATGAACATCACCCCTTTGATTCATCAGGTCTCACATAGTTTACTGTTCCATAACCTTACTCACTGGCACCTGAGAAATGTTGCAGTTGAGCTTGAGGGAGGGGGTAGAATTCCTCTACATATGTGGTGTTGGTCTTTGACTGTAACATGAAAGGTAAACGTGTCGGTCTCCACACAACACTGCACTCCCAATGCTCTTACAATGGGGAGTTTGTCTTTGTCCAATTTCAACTATTAAATCTCTTTAGCTCTATCAGCTTCTGAGTTGGAGGATAGTACAGTTCGGCTATTGCTCACCCACATGGAGAGATGGAGTCCCACATGGAGTCCTTTATGACAAGCTGTGATCTCTTTGGCAAGTTGCACTGCCTCGTCTTCAGTGGAAACCTCAGGCAGTCGTCAACATACAAATGATTTCTGATTGTGTCAACAACTTCCAGATGACAACATTCATCTGCAGTCTTCTTCAGTGCATAGCTCGCACAGCTCAGTGACGAGGCAGCTCCAAACAAATGTGATCCTCAACAGGTGAGAGGTTAGTGTCACCTACAGGCCACCATAGGAACCTCAGGAAATCAACATCATTGTGATTCCTTTACCTGGTGAAACGTTGCTTTCACGTCATACGTCATTGCTACAGGCTCCTGGCGGAATCGTGTGAGCACACCTACAAGACTGGGCCTTAAAGAATCTCTGAGTTCACTGGGGTGCCTTTGTATGTACACAGACAAAACAACTCATTGTCCCCTTTTTGGGTGATATAACCCATGATGTGGAACATACCATACTTTACCATCTGTACGTTCTAGCTGCTCTTCTGGCAATCTCTCAGCCTACCCCTTGTCAATGACATCAGAGAGGAAACCTTTCAATTCGTCATGGAAGTGTTCATTTCTCTTTCAGGTTTAGGAGGCTCTGGTCAGGTAAGGTGACGTCAACCTTCCTGAAAGGTAACCTCAGACTGTGATGGCCCTCCTGTAACTTTACAGAGTCATTCATTATATTCATAAACCTTTTGTCTTCCACTGACATATTGTTCTGAGTGTAGACTTCAGGTAGCTCGAGGAAGTTGTCTTTCTCTAACTCGGAAACGTCCAATCCTCTGATAACATGAGTGTGCATTGACTTTCCTTTCACTTGATTCATGGTCTTTAAAACTATTTTGTCTCCTCTTCCTGTGACGCCAAGCTGTACCATCAGTCTCTCTGTGCAGAATGTGGCTGTGCTTTCTGGGTCTAGGAAGAAATCCGTCTGTATAACCTTGTTGTCTTTACTGTGTTTGACCTGTACTGGTACAATAGCAAGATCACATTCTTTGTCCATGGCCCCAGTATGCACACGTGTTCAGAGAAATCAGTGCACTGCTCACTGGTGCTTCTAATGACTGCGTTGCTGTTCCTCGGTCTCTCTAATCAATATGAAGCACACTTGGGTGAGTTTGATTACATACACTGCATGTGAGAGACACATTGCAGTCTCTTAACATGTGCCCCCTTGACAAGCAACCAAAACAGATGCCCTTTTCCTTTAGGAAACCAATCTTCTTCCTGTGGCTCAGGAAGAAGAAACAGCTCCAATTTGGGACCATTGTTACAGAACAGACATGTGATGTGTTGGGTTTCGGTGAGGGGGGGGGGGATGCTGTGGTGATGACACACCACAGCAAACTGCTCCCTGTGGATTTGTGAATACACTTGTGAATGAGCCTCGACTTCTGGATTGTGTAGGACCTTGAATATCGCAGAACACTGAATATGTGTGGCTATTCTCACCTGTTTTTCAATTAACAGGACAATATCTGGGAGTCTAGCACACCTTGGTACTGCTCCTGTAACTCACAAGCAACTGACCTCCACCTCTCCCTGAGCTTGTTGGGTAGTTTCAGGATGATATTCTTTAAGTTGGAGGCCAGATCCATCTCGTCCATGTCTTCCATATCTACCATTGCATTACACCAACCTCTGAGGTATAACGCATAGCTCTGTAATGCCTATTAGTCTTTGGATTTAATGCTAGACATGCTAAAAGCCTTCTCCATGTATGCATTGGCAATCTTGTATTCATTCCTGAAGTTCTCCGTCAATAAGCCCTATGTGGAGCCATGTGTTGGCAGCTCCTAACTAGCTCTCGAGCCTGCCATCTGGTGGACTGTCTTGGCTAGTTTGGGCTCTACTCTCTATACCATATTCAAATGACTGAATGAGAGACCTGTACTGTAAAATGTCACCATCATGTCTCTGGGTGGCAGAAAGGAATGATGTTGCTATTTGACTAACATAGCAGTAACATCATTCTGTCTATGGAGAATGGTGACTAGAGGGTTTTCTTCTATGTTTTCCTGTGAAATGTCCTTTGCACCGTCCTGTGAATTGGAGAGTCTTACCTGTTCTCTCGTTGGCCCTCTATGCGAGTCAGTCAGCACAGAGTGTCTGCCTGGGCCCTGTCCTGTATAAGTCTGCAGACTTGGGTTAGAGTCTTGTGCAGCAGTGTGCTCTTCGTGAGCTGCTGTCTGAATCACATTGTGTCCTGACTGTGCTGATTGAGCTGAAACACGGTGAGCCTGGGCTGATTGAATGTCAATGTACTCAATCAATTTGGGTCCTTCTTTGGGTACGCACACTTGGTGCATGTCTGGCAGCAGTGCTCTTCCTGCCTGTGTGAAATTCAAGGTCTGACTGCCTGCATATCTGCCATTTCCTCAAAGTAGTCATTCATGCCATCTATTGTTGTCGACTTGGCATTTCTTTCCCTACAGATGTCTAGACTATGAGCTTTGCCGAGGCAGCTGCTTTTTCAGTTTGCAGCTCAAGTCTCATTTCTTTTTCTCAGTTCCATCTTTTGTTAGTTTCATTCCGCCTCATCCTCTTGATGGTGTTTGAACTTGAGAGCAGCAGCCTTTGTTAATAATGCTGCTCTTTCAGCCGGCTGGAGGTTTGGGACACGCTGACAGCGTGTAGCTTTAACATCCTCTTTCTCACCAGTGCAGTCATCAGGTTCTCTGGTGCTGGGGTCGCACCTGAAATCGTAATAAATGCCTTTAATATGCTCCCCCTTGGGTTCATATCAATTTAACATTTTATTTTATTTATTTCACCCTCAGATATCATGTCGTTATAGGAATCATTCAAATACTTGAAAACATTCAACATTTCATTGAACTGGGTGGAGCATGTTTTCTTTAACAACTTAAATATTTGTATTGTCAGTCATCAGATCTGTAGCGATGTTCATTTTGCGAGGCAGATCTTCCGGTCTGGATTTGCGCATTTGGGAAACTTTCTCCACCAAGGCCTTTTCTGGGTCCGACAATAGCTTCCTTGTCGTCCCCATAAACAACGCTATCTACAGTGGTAGAATTCCCTTCAACCATATTTCTTCAATAGGCCATCACAATATCTCAATTTCAATATACAACCAGGAACATGGATCAATAAGCACTCTGGTGCACTGTGCTCCTTTAACAGTGTGGTTATATCATTAGTCTTCACACGTCAATGAATTATGCAGAGGAGATCCTTGGCCCAAATAAGTCACTCCAACAGCAAACTTCCCATTTCTTTGAATGCACGCTAATTGTAGCCGTCACCTTACAATGTATCCATCAGTAGCGATATTAGCATGTACATCTTCATGTGGGATGCATGCCAGCAAAGCCACCTTACAACAGAACACTAAACAATACATTAATTGCACTATAACGGTGCGAAACGGTGCCCACAAACTGTTTGGGCCTACATAAAGCTGCCCCAACAACAGCAGTCCCAACAGCAGTCCCAACACCTTACCACTGCTATACCGGGCTTTCAATGGAGCCTTGTTTGGCAGCGAAACAGTTCATTCAGCCTCATTTACTGCCTTTAAAAGAAACATAGCTGATATGGCTGGCTTGCTAAAAAAAATGTGGTTTCTACTGACAATTGAGATGTACAAACTATGGCATAAGGGGACGACAAGCAGATAAGAGGCAATCCTTAATTTCGATTATGACATTAATGAGCGAGCGATGACGGACGCGCTCAATATACGACTAATTATTGAATTTGCGATTTCCAACTCGCTGTGAGCACCGGTACGTTTTATCTATAATTTCTCTTCATTATTTCTCTTCATATGACAACTATTAAAAAGGATTTGTCAGTAGATTGTCGACTTGATTCATTATGATGACTACTAGCTAAGACTTTGAAAGTAAGATGTTGACATGATCAGTCCAATCAAAGCTACTCTACATATACGTCATTTTATCTGTGGCCAATGACCTTGAGCCATCTTGGAAGGGTACTTGTAATATAACTCTATGGCAGGACCCAAAGGGCTGACATTTTGGATGTCTATCCTTACTAAGGACTTAAACTATGCTATGACGTACTGTCCCCATGAGTGACAGAACACTGAGCCAATCACGGCGCAATGCTCCTATTTTCTGCTGGTTCGCCCCACCACCCCAGAAAGCACTGAGCTAGGCTGAAACACCTGCATTTTGGAGCAGCCTTACTCAAGAAAACAAAAAAGAGACCAGCTTTATTAACTGAATGATATATATATTTTAGATTGTTTGTAAACTGATATGTGACACGTATTAATGCCAAATTAACATACAAAACAGGCAAGCCCCCCCAAAATATATTTATATATATATACAGTATATACATATGTGTATTATTATATATTTTTTAAATGCTAAAAATGTAGGGCTCAAAACAGGTGAGTCCCTCTGAATGATGGGTCGACACTGGTATCCATTAATAAATCTAACAGTTTGTTAGGCTGCTTTACATATCCAAGTAAGTCTTTTGTCCGCTGTAGTCTTGAGACCGAGCAAGTCCTTTGTTCCTTTGTTTTGTTTTTCCAAACAATACGGGTTTCCAAATCCAACAAAGTATTTTCCAGCGAAGCCTTTTGACTAAATATAGTGGCTAAATTGTCATTTTTTTACATTTTAGTCATTTAGCAGACGCTCTTATCCAGAGCGACTTACAGTAGAGTGCATACATTTTATTACATTTTTACATACTGAGACAAGGATATCCCTACCGGCCAAGAGCAGACGCTCTTATCCAGAGCGACTTACAGTAGAGTGCATACATTTTTATTACATACTGAGACAAGGATATCCCTACCGGCCAAACCCTCCCTAACGACACTATGCCAATTGTGCGTCGCCCCACGGATCTCCCGGTTGCGGCCAGCTGTGACAGAGCCTGGGCGCGAACCCAGCCCAGCCTGGGCGCGAACCCAGAGACTCTGGTGGCGCAGCTAGCAGCGATGCAGTGCCCTAGACCACTGCGCCACCCGGGAGATGTTGAATTGTGCCAATACAATTTCCATCCTAATCTTTTAGCCACAATGGAGATTTGCAAAATGTTGGTCTTGACGGATAAAAATCCAATGTCTAGAGCTGGATTCAAGTTTTAAAATAATAATACATTTATTTGTCATTTTTCTGGTTACAAAATGGTGTGTGTGTGTCTCAGTCTCCAGATCTCAACCCAATTTGACACTTATGGGAGATTCTGGAGCGGCACCGACAACAAAACACCAAATGATGGAGTTCCAGACACTTGTAGAATCTATGCCAAGGCACATTGAAGCTGTTCTTGCAGCCCACGGTGGCCCAACGCCCTATTAGGACACTTTATGTTGATGTTTCCTTTATTTTGGCAGTTACCTGTACATTACCCACAGATTTGGATATCTGGTTTCCGTTAAGCCTCTCAAACTTGTTTTTGCTAGCACACTTCCCTTTTCCTTATTCTGAGCTATGCCTCAAGGTGCTAAGATCAAATAATGAGAAATAGTTCACTCCAACAGAGGCCAGGCGTAAACACTTAATGCAATTTGTTTGGGGAAAAGGTTAAGATTGACATAACGGCCATATCTCAGATTGCTATTATTAGTGGAGGAGTGTATTAGTTTGCAGAGGTAGAAGGGTGTCTTGTTGAGGAGTGATTTGTAAATGAATGTGAGCCACTGGGATTGACGTTGAATGTTCGGTGAAGGCCAGTTGACGGAGGAGTATAGGTCACAGTGGTGGGTTTGGAATGGTCCGGTTGGTGAGGAAGCATATGGCGGAGTGGTACAGTAAAAGTGGTGACCCGTTATTCAGGGCAGGTGGGGCAGAGCACCACACTTCTAGGTATATTAAAAAATATATATTATATATAAAAAAAAATTGGGGGGGCTTGCCTGTTTTGCTTGTTATTTTGGAATTAATACGTGTCACATATCAGTTTGCAAACAATGTAAAAAAAAAAAAAAAAAAATGGCATTGAGTTAATAAACTCAATAAACTTAATAAACCCGCTTACAAACATGGTCTCTTTTTTGCTTTCTTGAGTAAGGCAGCTACAAAATGCAGGTGTTTCAGCCTAGCTCAGTGCTTTCTGTGGTGGTGGGGCTAGCCAGGAGAAAATACAAAGCGTTGCGCCTGAGTTTTCTGTCATGATTGGCTCAGTTTTCTGTCACTCATGGGACAGTATGTCATCCCCAATTCTAAGGTTAGAGCTCAAAAATGTGTGCCCCTTGGGTTCTGCCATGGAGTTATATTAGAAGTGCCCATCCAAGAAGTCTCAAGGTCATTGGCAACAGAATGACATCAAATCACTTTATATCTAGCTTTGATTGGACTGATCATGTCAACATTTACTTTCAAAGTCTTAGCTAGCAGTCATTTACATTTACATTTACATTTAAGTCATTTAGCAGACGCTCTTATCCAGAGCGACTTACAAGTTGGTGCATTCACCTTATGATGTCCAGTGGAACAACCACTTTACAATAGTGCATCTAACTCTAGGGGGGGGGTTAGAAGGATTACTTTATCCTATCCTAGGTATTCCTTAAAGAGGTGGGGTTTCAGGTGTCTTTCGTCATCATCAAGTCAACAATCTACTGGCAAATCCTTTTTTAATCCTTGTCATATGAAACGAAATAATAGATTATTATCGAAATTATAGATAAAACATATCGGTGCTCATCGGCAATTGTACATAAAGATTACACAACAAGTTGGAAATCACAAATTCAAGAATGAGTCGTTTGGAAGGAATCAGTGGCTAACTGTAAGCGTTGCAAAGAAACCACTAACGTTAGCTTCCTATTCAATGGAGTGGCTGTGTTTTCTTTTTCAAGTTCCCACCATAAATCCAGAGAATGCCAGACTTTGATGACAAAGTTTGATGACAACATTTGCCCACAAAGGACCGCTGCGCCACCTTCACATGGTGAGTCCAAAAATGTCTGGTATGCTGCTGCATAAATGATGTAATATGCAAGGGAGAAATGTATACTGTAGCTAAGAAAGTAATACTAAGTGTATGTTGTGTAGTAAGCTGTTAGTAGGCCATGTGCCTCACCCTAATAATTTGGTCTATTTTCACCAACGCGGTATTGTAAACACGTTGTTGGTGGCCAATGTGTGCTTGTTTGAAAACTTTTTTTTGTACAGCTTTGACAGTGCTACTGATAGTAGTCGTGGCGCCAGACAAGGCTCCATTTAAAGCCAGGTTTAGCAGTGGTAAGGTATTGGGACTGCTGTTTGGACAGCTTTATGTAGGCCCTAACAGTTCGTGGGCACTGTTTGTCACCGTTATAGTGCAATTAATGTATTGTTTAGTGTTGTGTTGTGTAGTGGCTTTGAAGGCATGCATCCCACATGATTTTTTTTGCCTCACCAAGATTTACATGCTAAAATCACCACTGTACAGTAGGTACAGTGCATCCATTTTGTTGAGGACAGTTTAAGGGGCCAGCTTGCAGAAATCATCCCCATAGTCCATAACCGCTCCTGTTTCCAGAAAACAAAGGGCTGTGAGTCGTGTTGGTTTATGGTTCAATCAGGTTTGTACTATGCTGTTTGTACTTACACATCACAGTTACAACAGTGGAAGCTGGAAGTGCTGTTGAGGTGTTGAGCACACAAACTCACCAGCATTTTCTCTTGTCACATTAGAGATTGTGAGAGTGTCCAGTCCAGATTTATTCTGTTCCAAAGCTGTTGACCTGTTCTTACTCCAGGTGAAGTTAGCTGATGGTGGGTAGCTGTCAACACTGCAGGTCAGATTCAGGGTATCACCCTCTCTCACTGTGTTACTACCAGAGATCTTGGGTTCCTTCACAATTAGAAAACAAATTGCATATGCAGGTAATCATGTTCATGAAATAGGGTCCACGTCGCGTTGCCCTGCCAACCGCTCACACGGACAAACAGAGCGAAGCCCTGTCCTTGGTGAGAATTCTCACACCCATGATGGCATCCACCATGCAGGCCACCTGGGGCACAGGAATGGCCCAGACCATGGTCTTCAAAGCGTCCATCTTCTGGGTGACCAGGACAGGGGAGAGAGTGGGCAAGGCCAGGGGAACTCAGTTGGGCTCTCAACTTACTTTTGAGGGTTAGAATAGTAGAATACACAAGGTGCCATTTCAAAATTTGGTTGTGCATCAGCAGTTTTTCTCTTGTTATGTCAGTCACTGGCAGTCACTCAATTAGCCCACGTCAGCAATTTATGTTGTTGTTGTTGATTGGTAAGTTAGGATAAACATGTTGTAATAATGGTTGATTACTGACCGAGGGGGACCCATTGATCACTCTCACTCAGATATCATATTAAAAACCGCAAACATTTATCTTCACCCTATGGCAAAATGTATAGAATTGCAGCAAACTTGCTCAAAAACGTCAACGTTTTCTCTACGCCACATGGCAAAAATCTGTAGAATTGCAGGAAATTAAATCTAAAACATGCATTTTGTCTCTCCGCTGTCTCCCGTGTGGCTCAGTTGGTAGAGCATGGCGCTTGCAACGCCAGGGTTGTGGGTTCATTCCCCACGGGGGGACCAGGATGAATATGTATGAACTTTCCAATTTGTAAGTCGCTCTGGATAAGAGCGTCTGCTAAATGACTTAAATGTAAATGTAAGAGGGGAGGCCTAAAATGTTGTGTTCGCAAGGTGGGGGAAACCACATTTTGCTTAGGGCCCCCAAAAGGATAGGGCCGGTTCTGACTACATGTGGGTGTATGGATGTGGGTATGCAGACCAGTGAGACACTGCGGCCCTCCGTGATGAGTTCAGATTTTTTGTGGCCTCCACCCCCATCAAAGTTGCCCATCCCTGATTTATACCATTGGTAGCCTATAATTACTGTTGAACGAAATTTGCGGAGATGGTAGGTTGGAAATAGCTAAAAAAAATACACCATTTATACATTCTTTTAACAGATTTCTGAGAACAAACAACTTAAAATACACAAGTCCATTAAGTGAGGTAGTGCCTCAATATAAAACAATACTGCAATAATGCACAAAAATATTCTCATATATGGGTTCGCTGACAATGTCATTAAAATGATACACACGCTTCAATGGGGCAGAAGGCCGTGTGTTGTGGTGATTCTGGATGGCCAGATATCTAGCAACAACGACACAATGCTGCCATGTGGGGAATTGTAGGTGGCTCGTTTCAACAAGTTTTATGTTTTTTTTAGGTGCTTTATGCTAATATGGCAAACATTTGCTACCCAGCTAACCAACAACTGTAAAAATGTATTTGAGAGACAAGTGCTCATTGTGCAAATGTATTTATATTTTCAAAAAACATTGGAGACAAAATATAGTTTATATGTCGTCAACAATCGAAACCAACCCGTCTGTTTACCCCATAGTTGTGCACTCGTCTGTTTGGTTGCTAAACAACCAACGAGTCTATAGTACACAACTTTTAAGTACTTTTTAACTTTTTTTCTTGATTAATTTCATTTGAGCTCTCTGGCTAGCCCAAAATGTACTGCAGTATATCAGTATTCTATGTACAGAAATATATTGGTTACAACCACACATACTACATAAAATCCCCACCCACAAAAATGAAAGGAAAGAGGAGAAAAACCAGAAATGGTTTGACCTCTCTACTTTTCCAAACCACATCATTGTCAGTCCTTCCTTATGGTGACAAAACAGAATCGTTACAAAAAGTTAAATGACGCCTCATTGAAAAGCATTACAAAAACATTACCAAAACTTGCTTCTATGTAGAACTAGAAAATATTCTTATTGAAAATGTACAACCACCAGATACATACAGTACTATCTGACACAGGGCTGTAAAATAAATCATTTACCAAAACTATTAACTACAGTAGTTTCAGTTATTAAACAACATCTCTGTACTATCGTAAAACATTCAAACTGGATTCAGCACATGAGGAAACAACACCAAAACTACAGTAGTTTCAGTTGAACAAAAGTCCCAGTATCATCATAAAACTTTCAATCTGGATTCAGAAAATGATATAAGAACACATGGCTGTACAATACTGCGTTCTATCCCCCACATTACTAGCAAAAATATCTGTGTCACTCACCACCACCCATAATAGCCTTGACGTTGGAGTAAAGCGCTGTATCCTCATCTGTCTCTGCTGCTGGCTTACCGTTCTCTTTCTCCTCATCATTCCCCATCATCATTCCACTCCCCTCTCCTCCATCTTCATCCCCTTCTTTCTTCTTCTCTCGTTTGATTTTGGCGTACTCTGGCTCTGTGGTGGTGGTCTCCTTCTCTGCCTCCTCAGGAGTCTTCTTCTTCAGCAGGGAGTAGTTGATGCTGGCGTAGTCCACTTCATTTGGTTCTTCCCTTGTGTCAAATTTTCCTGCGGCTCCACTGGTCTGGGTCCCTCCGTTTTCAGCTCCTCCTCTCAGCTCCAACTGCAGAGGGGTCTGTTCAACCCCCACAGCCTGTCCTGCATCCGTCTATGGAGTAGATTACAGAAAGCACTGTGTTAGGAGTCTTTAGTTAGCTTGGTGGTCCCAGATCTGTTTATGCTGTATTATCAACTACAAAAATCACTTCGATACTACTATTGGCATGTCAATGCTAACTGAATGTTGGTAAAGCTGAATAAAGAAATAAACTGGTACTGCACCTGTTGGTCTTCACATGCCACCATCTCCAGGTTTATGAAAGGGTTTTTGGAGTCCTTTGAGATCCTCTGTTTTTGTCTATGGAAAATATTACAATTGATATTTCTCAATAACTATATTCTGGAGGGGTTAGCAAGCAAGTCCATTACAATAAGGTGCAAGGCATTGGCGCTTTGACAATATATCTGATTCTCTTGATAGGAAATCTGAATTTCTGAAGACAATCACCAACACTCATGTAACACTAACTGTACTTCAGTAATAGAATGCATGTACCTTTTACATTTCCCTGTCAAACACAGGAAGATACAACAGATGGTGGCTGAGAGGGCTGCACCAATCACAAATGCAGTAATCAGTGGTAGGTCCGACAGCATAGCTATAATGTCTTCCCATTCCTTATCTAAAAAGAGAACAACAACTCTGTATGGGAAATGGCTCACATTACTTCATATCCTCTGGAAGAAAAAAATTGCAATTTTCCTACTCTCAACCTAAATGTACAGAACATTCTCAATATTGCAAACATTGGGTGGGATTGGGAAGCTGTGGCTCTCTAACCAAGTACCTTGACTTATATATTTACCTTCTTGCTTTTCTTGGCTGTTATTTTGGGTTACCTGCAACTTCTCTCTCACTACACCCACCACATTTCTGCTGACACACTCCACAGTGGTGTTGTTGTGGTTTCCAACAGGCAGGCTGATGGTGCTGTTCACTGAGGAACCCAACACTGACATAGTGTTCTCTGTGTTGAGCTCCAGCAGTGGCCACTCTATGAGGGGTAGGGGAACCCCCTGACTGACACACACACAGGTCATGACCTCTGCCTGGTCCACACACCCAGAGCCAGGAAGAATCACAGGAAGGTCTGGAAAAAGACAGTGAAAAAGAGAGATATTGGTGATAGATTGATGCTATAAACATGGCAACATATTTCCAGATCATGAAATATTAAATGAGTTTGTATATTTACAATCCAGTTTGTACTTACACATCACAGTGACAACGGTGGAAGCTGTCATTGTCCTGTTGTGGTGATGAACTGTACACACATACTCCCCAGCATGTTCTCTTGTCACATTGGAGATGGTGAGAGTGGCATTTTCAGTGTAATTCTGAAGTGGGGCACTTATCCCATTCTTACTCCAAGTGATGTCAGATGGTATGTCACTGTCAACACTGCAGGTCAGATCCAGGGTACCATCCTCCTTCACCATTTTATGTCCAGTTATTTGGGGGTCTTTCACATCTTTGAGTGCAAAAAGTTAATAATTTTACATATTTATTTTTACACATACACTAAATTCAAACTATATTGGTTGAGGGACTAATAACAATGGATCATGATTAAAAAGGGAAAAAGTCAAAGCCATGACATAACTGGGGTTAGACTACATATTGTATAATTTGTTTATTATGAAGATTAATCCTAGGTTTCAAAGATTCTCTGGAATAAGGTGTTTCATGTAAAATGTAGGATAGATGGTACTCACATGACACATTCAAAGTTACTGTCTCTTCAATTGTATATGTTTTCTGGAAGGTTACTTGACACGTAACCATCATGTTGTGGTGCTCAGCTGAGGGGGTAAAGGTCAAAGTTGAGAAGTGGGTTGTTGTCATATTGGTCAGGTCCTCTCTCATCTGTATGGTGGTGTTGTCTCGAAGCTCAGTGATGTTGTCTCCTGTCCCTCTCCATGTCCATGTTATTTTAGGAGGAGATCCAGAGCAGATTCCTGGTGCGGTGCAGATCAGAGTCGCTGGTTCTCCTTCTGTCAGAGGAGGAGTCAACACTGAGGGCTTCTGGGTTAGAGCTGGAGACAGGAAATACAAACACAGAAGTGAGTTTTACATCTGTCTACAAAACAGCAGTGACACATAATCACCATGCATGTTCTGACTTTGAATGGGACTTTTCCCAGTAACAACATCTTGTCCTGTTATGAGAGGAGCAGGGTTGGGGAGTAACGGATTACATGTAATCCGTTACATGTAAGGGATTACAAAAAAACGGTAACTGTAATTCGTAACCTTACCAGCAAAAATATTGTAATCAGATTACAGATACTTTTGAAAAACGAGATGATTAAATTCAGAAAGGATGTTTGCAAAAAATAATTGTTTTCTCTGTTTTCTCAATGACATTCAAATCAGCATTGAGAAAAGGCGCGAGTCTGACTATAAGTTAGAGACCACTATGATGACACACCAAATGTGTTTGATGAATCGCGGGAAAGGAGCAGGAATAGGTTTTTGTAGGTTACAGTCCAAGCTATGTCTTCCAATGGTGCGACTGCTATCGGCAGTCTATTGGACTGTTGTGGATTGGAGGTAAGGATGACAGCAATGGTGTAGTCTACGGCGATACGAATATCACTTATTATCGATATCTACATAGCGCATTGATGTGAATCACACTGCTCCTCTCTCATTCAGCTATTTGCGCCATACGGATTGTGGTTGTTGTGGATGGCTTTTGACAAATCTGAATGTGTATTGGAAACATATAATGGTTGAATTCAAGAAGTTTAAGCTGTTTTTGAAACCAGTGGACAGCCAGTGAAAAATACGCTCTTGCAAAAGCTGAATAGTGAGGATCCAAGCCCAAAAGTGGGTTTTTATTGCTCAATCTAATTCATGCTGATTTAAAAAAAAAAAATCCATAGGCCTAATGGACACATGCTCAAACTTGCACACTTTTGATAGACTTAAAAGGGAAATCTGTAGTTGCTACATCCATTTTTTTTTAGATATATATTGAGCTGGAACTTGGCAAGTGTGAACTGTATACAATGAACTACAGTAATAGTCTGTCACTGTAATTGGTAATAATAGCAATGAAGTACCTTTCACTGTGATTTTCACTTTTTTGAGGTATGTATATGCACTTAGCAGTCTGAATTGATACTGTCCTGTGTCATTCTCTCTGATGTCATTGATGATCACACTACAGTTCTTCTTTGTCAGATCGGTCTCCAGTAGAGACACTCTCTGTTTATAACCCTCCTGAGCTTTAGAGGGAGTTTCAGAGTGGATAATTATGTCTTCATCCTGATCACATTTGCCCTTTTTAGGACATTTGAACCATATTGCTGCAGTAGGTTTGAAGTTCTCTGCATGATTGAAGGTACATGAAATGACAGCACATAGTCCCTTCTCTCCTGTTATCTTTGCTGGACTGAAGGCGATGGTCCAGGGTAATGCTGTTCGTGGTGGTGGTGATTGTGGCTGCCCTGAAGGAGGGACATTAATAAAGTCATGAGTAATACAGAAAGCACTTCAATACTACTTCACTTGTTTGTAACATTTTTCATGATATAGTATCTATTGAGATATTTGCCATACCACTACTGCTACCACATCTACTACTGATTATTATATTAAACGCTAGTAGTGATAAAAGGGACCTTACTTTTGCACGTGGTTATCTCTGTCAGAGAGAAAAGTAGAGCTGCCCAGATGAGGACCCACATCCTGCCTCTACTGCCTCGATGAATCAATCACAACACCGGGGTCTCTCTCCTCTTTCTCTAATGGTCACTATCTCTGTCTCTGTCTACTGGTCTGGAGCACAAGACGAGTGTGAAATAGAATATGAAATGGTGTTGTGATAATAACAACATATAGCAGTACACATCGGATATGAATATTTCATTACACCTTTATGAGTGCTACATTGGCATTCATAACAACCTTCTTGGCACTTTTATTCAACTAAGATGTATTTTGCTGTAATGCCTAGAGAGGATGTCAAAGAAACATTTATGGTCACAGTTCATATGAATGCTTTCTTCACAATGCATTACAAGCCCATTTATAACTCCTTATGATTGACTCCTTATAATGCAATATAATGCCCAACATAGGCGCTAATAACTGCTCATAAATATATTTAACTGCATTCAGAAATCTTTATACCTAGGCTATATAAAGCCTTTTGAAGCAATATGTTGAAATGCCATAAATGAATAATAGAATATTACCATTATATTACTTAGTCATAATCAACTTAACAGTCATTCAATTTAACGAAACAAAACTATATAATGGTTAAATAGCTTGTCTTTTGATCCATGCAGAAACAAAATACTGAATCAGCACATTACCTCTCTCTGTGTGCTCTCTCTTCCTATTGACTGTGAGCCCTGTGTGAGTCTCTGATGGGTGTGAACTGTCACTTCATGTCCCCAGTCTGGTACTCCTCCCTCTAACCTGGTGCTGCAATCCAGGAAGTTCCTCTGTACTATATCGTCCAGCCATACTGTACCGTATGGGCCATAATCAACACAAACCCATTAACCCAAAATTCTTGCAACCAATAGAATGTTATATATATGGGGGATAAAACCTTACCAGCCCTGCAGATTTTGCTGAGAGGAGGCAGAGTCATTAGATATTTTATTTTGGTACTGTCCATATGTAGCTGGTTTTTGGTCACAGGTCAAGGAATGTCTGAAGAATTGCAACATTTACCTGGAGCTAATGCTGCAGATAGCACTACTGGGTGATCAATAATATAATAATACTAATAGCAAAAATGTTTATCTTTAATTTACAATCTGTAGAAGCTATGAGAATAGAAAGGTTCAGAACTTTTGTGAAGCATCACAGGACAGTTGAAAAAATATATGGCAAATAGAAATCCAATATGGATGATGTTAAGAGATAGATGGGAGGGGTTGAATGGAGCTGAAGAGTGGGACTAATAAAAACAAGATAACTAATGTAAAATATACTGTGTCTGTAAAATGTATATAGGTTCAGAACCTTTGGCAAATAGAAATCAAACTGGATGGACATCAGAAATAGAGGAAGGCCATGACTAAAAACAAACAAAATATGAATATTGTAAAATAGATTGTGTCCTTGAAATGTAAATAGTATGTATAAGCTGGAAGTAGAAGCATAAGTGTTGTTGTTCATTAGTTTACTCCAATTTGGGGAGGGGTGGTAGAGTTTGCGGGGAAAAATAAAGGAAAACATATTTTAATAAGATGTGTATATATATATTTTTTATTTATTTTACCTTCATTTATACCGTTTTTTTTCTCATTGAGATAATATCTCTTTTCCAAGAGAGACCTGGTCCAATAGCAGCAAAGGGAACAACGTTACAGACAAAACAACTTACATACACTAACACAACATTAAACAAAACTATAAACCCACATACAGTACAACAATTACATATAACATTAAAAACACAAACATCTTGACTTAAAACAGCTGGCCTAAAGACAATTACACTCTTCTATGATATTTACATCGATCAAGTGATTAAACTCCACCAACGAAACTAGATCATCACATTTTAAAATGTTATATATGTATATATGTACGTGTTTGTATGTACGTATGTACTGTATATGTATGTATATATATATATATATCATTGGAAATGATGTAGACAATTACATTGATGGAAGCTACAATCTATCTGCAAAATTAAAGTTGATCTGTCCCCTAAAAAGAAAAAGAAAGAAAACAAGAGAACATCCCTGGTAATCCCTACTGCCTCTGATCTGATGGACTCACTAAACACAAATGCTTTGTTTTCAAATGATGTCTGAGTGTTGGCAATTGCACCTGGTTATCCGTAAACTAAAATAAACAAGAATATGGTGCCCTCTGGTTTGCTTAATATAAGGAATTTGAAATCATTATTACTTTTACTTTTGATACTTAAGTATATTTTAGCAATTACATTTACTTTTGATACTTAAGTATATTTCAAACCAAATACCTTTAGACTTTTACTCAAATAGTATTTTACTGGTTGACTTTCACTTTTAGTTGAGTCATTTTCTATTAAGATATCTTTGCTTTTACTCAAGTATGACAATTGGGTACTTTTTCCACCACTGGTTACATTTGCATAATATGGAGAATGCCTTCCATTGGATAGAGATAAACTGCCAAAATTCTCACTGTTTTTGATGCCCTCTGTGGTCTGAGAAATTAAGTCATTTCCTCAATATGTAAGATCTGCTGCAAAAAGGGTACTGTCCGTGGGAGTTAAAAACACATTTTCTGCCATATTCTAAAGTAACTCACAGGCGTGCTGAATGCACTTATTATGAGTTGCAGGAAGCCTAGTGGTTAAGAGCGTGGGCCAGTAACCGAAAGTTTGCTGGTAAGAATCCCCGAGCCGGTGGGAAGTGGAAAAAATCTGCTGGGTAGCGTTAAACGCAGAAGACACATTTCGGTTGAATGCGTTCAGCTGTGCAACTGACTAGGTAATCCCTTTATTATCAACGTTAGAGGCTACTGGGTTGTAATCAATATATTTTTGTGATGGTTTTATACCACAATCTTTCACGTATACAGACATCTCAGACCCACTTTTGAAGAGTGATGATGCCTCTTTCACCGTTACATTATGTTGACTTAAGAACAAGAAGACATGGTAATAATGCAGCTGATCACAGCCTGAAATGGAAGAAATGTGTTGCAACAATGCCTGATAAAGTATCAGTAATGTGTAAACTGTCAGATGAATTTCAGGGTAAATTTGTGTAGTTGTAATAGAAGTGCATGTTGTCATACATCAACATAATTGTACATTTCTCTAAAAACAATATCACTGTAAAAGCCATGATGCCTTCTTCGTCTTCAACTCAGTTTCCCATTAAATTTTGATTGTGTTTAACCAGACCGGTTAGTGCGTCTTCACAGAGTTTGACCAAAGCTTACAACACTCTTTGGCCCTATTTTAGTTCCCCTTCACACTTTGAGACTGTGCTAAAGTGCAAAGGTCTTGCTATATTTGTTAGGTGGAGTTTTACTTCTCCTAAATACTTACATGCCACTTGGAACACTAGTCACTTTAATAACGCCACTTGAATAATGTTTCCATATCTTGCATTTCTCATCTCATATGTATATACTGTATTCTATACTATCTACTGTATATCTGTCTATGCCGCACTGACATTGCTCGTCCATATATTTATATATTCTCAATTCCATTCCTTTACTTAGATATGCGTGTATTAGGTATTTGTTGTGAATTTGTTAGATATTTCGCTACACCCACAAAAACATCTGCTAAGCACGTGTGACAAATACAATTTGAGTTGATTTGAAAGTCCATCATCAGCGTGCACCATACTACACACATTCACAAAGTTGGTCCCTAAACTAAAAGCCTTGTAGAGTTATTTTGTCAAATTGTCAAATTGATTGGAATTGAGCTGAAATTGAGGCTAAAACTAAGTGGGTAAACAACTAAGTAAAAAATACTCAACTGATGCATTTGGCACAACTATTGTGATAAAACAAGGTTTGGTCTGCACAAATATAATTACATAAGCATTGTGGAAGCCTGCGCGTTGGTTGTTTAAACTCTGTATTGTATCACAAAAATATCAGCTATCACAGCCATGGTGTCAAATGCGTTGTACATCAGTTGTACAACCTGAGTGTGTACAGGGCCAAATATATCTATTCAGTCAGATATTAGTGACTATTAGTAAAGACCCACCAGCACCATGAATGGCTGAAGTTATGTATGCTCTACCAATGACCTTTGGTTTGCTTTTAGTTGTTTTTGTAATACGTTGAGATGCACTAAAAACTGAGCTGTTAAGATGGAACGCAAGAACTGACCAATGTGAACCATATGCACAATTATTTAATAAAAATATGAACTGCCCTCATGCATTAGTGCAAAGACTGAAAAAACAATTATACCAAGGGCCTGAATGTCAATGCAATATTTTAGGTTAATTAATGCTGACTTTAGTATCATCTACAACTGTGGCTAATTGTGCTGATATTAAAACTTGTAGGGATAGGGACTAGTACTCTGGAGCGGGATCGATTTGGTGGTGGAGGGTCCGTCATGGTTTGGGGCGGTGTGTCACAGCATCATCGGACTGAGCTTGTTGTCATTGCAGGCAATCTCAACACTGTGCGTTACAGGGAGGACATCCTCCTCCCTCATTTGGTACCCTTCCTGCAGGCTCATCCTGACATGACCCTGTAGCATGACAATGCCACCAGCCATACTGCTCGTTCTGTGCATGATTTACTGCAAGACAGGAATGTCAGTGTTCTGCCATGGCCAGCGAAGAGCCTGGATCTCAATCCCATTGAGCACATCTGGAACCTGTTGGATCGGAGGTTGAGGGCTAGGGCCATTCCCCCCAGAAATGTCCAGGAAGAAGAGAAGGGTAACATCTCACAGCAAGAGCTGGCAAATCTGGTGCAGTCCATGAGGAGGAGATGCACTGCAGTACTTAATGCAGCTGGTGGCCACACCAGATACTGACTGTTACTTTTGATTTTGACCCCCCCTTTGTTCAGGGACACATTATTCCATTTCTGTTAGTCACATGTCTGTGGAACTTGTTCAGTTTATGTCTCAGTTGTTGAATCTTATTATGTTCATATAAATATTTACACATGTTACGTTTGCTGAAAATAAACGCAGTTGACAGTGAAAGGACATTTCTTTTTTGCTGAGTTTATCATTCCATGAATGTAAATACATGCTCTTTTTAAAACCCTTTATTTTTTCCTTCCAATTGTTTCTACCCACATTTAAACATATTACAATGACTATTTTTAAATCTATTTTGTTCATAGAAAAATGTCATTGAGTATTTTCCTCTGTGTGTAAACCTATAGCTTTGAGCCTGATATTTCATTAAAGGTAAATTACATTTTCTTATAAAAACCCTTTATTTCTTTAAAAAAAAGAAACTACCAACATTTAAACATATTACTATTATTAAAGTTTACTATGCAATATTAAACTATACCTCTGTTTTTATTTTTTTACTAAACCTTTATATAAATCCTACATATTTTTTATCACACAATACTACATTTTAATACCCATTAAAGGTTTATATGTATAATTATTTTGTTGTAGGAAAAACAGTTTTTTAAGGTATTTGTTTTTCGAAAGAACACCTTGGGGCCTGGCTCTCTCTCTCTGAATGTAACCTGACACACACCCACATGCACATACACACAACCTTTGAGGGAGAGACTTAGGTCCAGCTGAAGAGAGACAAAGGGAGCCTGAGATTTCATTAAAGAGATTTCATTTTAAAACCCTTTATTTCTTCAAAAGTGTTACTACCAACATTTAAACATATTACTATTATAAAAAATTACTATGCAATATTAAACTATACCTCTGTTTTTATTTTTTACTAAACCATATATAATACATATTTTTATCACACATTACTACAAAATATATTTTTAAAATGTATAATTATTTTATTTGTTGGAAAGGCAGTTAAACATTTTATTTTCATTTTTTAATTATTATTTTCTTATAAAAGAAGGGGTCTCTCTCTCTCTCTCTCTGCTTGTAACACCACAGCTTGTAACCTGACACCAGGCCTCACACCTATGACTTGTCATAGGACAAGTCTAAAACGTACTTATTCTCAGGCAGACCTACTCGGAAAATACTTTTTCATTTCACAGGCTCCCTAAACAGCAGCTCCATAAGTTCACAACAGAAATTAATAACTGTTTCAAATGTTCAAACTCAGGCCTCCCCATTCACTACATAAATTCCCAACTGTTTAAAACCTGTTTGGGATAGGGGGCAGCATTTTCACGTTCGGATGAAAAGCGTGCCAAGAGTTAACTTCCTGCTCCTCAGGCCCAGAAGCTAATATATGCATATTATTAGTACATTTGGATAGAAAACACTCTGAAGTTTCTAAAACAGTTTGAATGATTTCTGTGAGTATAACAGAACTCATATGGCAGGTGAAAACCTGAGACAAATCCAACCAGGAAGTGGGAAATCTGAGGTTTGTAGTTTTTAACTCATTGCCTTTCTAATATACAGTGTAAATGGGGTCATATTGCACTTCCTAAGGCTTCCACTATATGTCAACAGTCTTTAGAACCTTGTTTGAGGCTTCTACTGTGAAGGGGAGAGAATGAGAGCTGTTTCAACCAGGTGTCTGGCAGAATGCCATGAGCTGGTCATGTGCATTGCTGTGAGAGCGACCTGCGTTTCATTGCATTTCTAAAGACAAAGGAATTCTCCGGTTGAAACATTATTGAAGATTTATGTTAAAAACATCCTAAAGATTGATTCTATACATCGTTTGACATGTTTCTACGAACTGTAATATAACTTTTTGGACTTTTTGTCTGAACTTTCGCCTGGACTTGCCCGCGCCTCGTGAGTTTGGATTTGTGAACTAAACGTGCAAACAAAAAGGAGGTATTTGTACATAAATGATGGACTTTATCGAACAAAACAAACATTTATTGTGGAACTGGGATTCCTGGGAGTGCATTCTGATGAAGATCATCAAAGGCAAGTGAATATTTATAATGCTATTTCTGACTTCTGTTGACTCCACAACATGGCGGGTATCTGTATGGCTTGTTTTTGTGTCTGAGCGCCGTACTCAGATTATTGCATGGTGTGCTTTTTTCGTAAAGCTTTTTTGAAATCTGACACAGCGGTTGTATTAAGGAGAAATATATCTTTAATTCTGTGCATAACACTTGTATCTTTTATTGAAGTTTATGATGAGTATTTCGGTAAATTGATGTGGCTGTCTGAAAATTCGCCGGATGTTTTCGAGGCACAACATTACTGAACATAACGCGCCAATGTAAACTGAGATTTTTGGATATAAATATGAACTTTATCGAACAAAACATACATGTATTGTGTAACATGAAGTCCTATGAGTGCCATCTGATGAAGATCATCAAAGGTTAGTGATTAATTTTATCTCTATTTCTGCTTTTTGTGACTCCTCTCTTTGGCTGGAAAATGGCTGTATGTTTTTTGTGACTAGGCTCTGACCATCAGAAACGATGGGTAGATTAACAAGAAGTTAAGCTTTAATTTGGTGTATTGTACTTGTGAATGTATGAAAGTGAAATATTTCCCCAAAATATTTTTGAATTTCGCACTCTGCCTTTTCAGTGGATGTTGTTGAGGGGTTCTGCTAGCGGAACCCCTAGCCTCAAGAATTAAAAGCTTCAAACTCAGGCCTCCCCCATTCAGTACATACATTCCCAACTGTTTCAAATGTTCAAACTCAGGCCTCCCCAATTCACTACATAAATTCCCAACTGTTTCAAATTGTCAACCACATTCAAAAGTTCAACAAGGTCACTACACATCAATCAACATTATATTTTTATTGCAAACATATGCTTTACTTAAAAGGAAAAGCTGCACAATCATGTTACATAAGTACTCACTTTATAGCGTGAGAACATACGGACAGGATGTCCATTAAAGGGCATAAACAAGTGACACTAAAAATAGATCCTCAATCACTTTTGGACACATGCCGTATACTGTATTCTCTCTTGAGGCTATTCCCCTGCGTAGTGCCAACACCAAGAACATCACCAGAGAGCTGCTACAGATGTTCTCCAAGGTAGGTTTAACCCGAGAGATCCTGACGGACCAAGGTACAGTGTTCATGTCCAAGGTGGTGAAAGATTTATGCAAATTGCTTCAAATCAAACTGTGCACATCTGTATATCACACCCAGACCGACGGCCTAGTCAAGAGATTCAATAGAACCCTGAAATCCATGCTCAGACGGACCATGGAGCGAGATGGGAGAAACTGGGACCAGCTGCTGTTTTTCATGATGTGGCGCAGCGGTCTAAGGCACTGCATCTCAGCTCTAGAGGCGTCACTACAGACCCTGGTTCCATTCCAGGCTGTATCACAATCGTCTGTAATTGGGAGTCCCACAGGGTGGTGCACAATTGGCCCAGCATTGTCTGGGTTAGGGTTTGGCAGGGGTAGGCCAAGATTGTAAATAAGAATTTGTTCTTAACTGACTTGCCTAGTTAAATATAGGTTCGATTTTCTGTCCAAAAATGATGAAGAAAGATTAATCCATGCTTTTGTTACTTCTAGGTTAGACTACTGCAATGCTCTACTTTCCGGCTACCCGGATAAAGCACTAAATAAACTTCAGTTAGTGCTAAATACGGCTGCTAGAATCCTGACTAGAACCAAAAAATTTGATCATATTACTCCAGTGCTAGCCTCCCTACACTGGCTTCCTGTTAAGGCAAGGGCTGATTTCAAGGTTTTACTGCTAACCTACAAAGCATTACATGGGCTTGCTCCTACCTATATTTCCGATTTGGTCCTGCCGTACATACCTACACGTACGCTACGGTCACAAGACGCAGGCCTCCTAATTGTCCCTAGAATTTCTATGCAAGCAGCGGGAGATCCGTGGGGCGACGCACAATTGGCATAGCGTCGTCCGGGTTAGGGAGGGTTTGGCCGGTAGGGAGGGTTTGGCCGGTAGGGATATCCTTGTCTCAGTATGTAAAAAAAATAAAAATTAAATAATATGTTATAAAAATGTATGCACTCTACTGTAAGTCGCTCTGGATAAGAGCGTCTGCTCTTGGCCGGTAGGGATATCCTTGTCTCAGTATGTAAAAAAAAAAAAAAATGTTATAAAATGTATGCACTCTACTGTAAGTCGCTCTGGATAAGAGCGTCTGCTAAATTACTAAAATGTAAAAATTACTATTATTTGACCATGCTGGTCATTTATGAACATTTGAACATCTTGGCCATGTTCTGTTATAATCTCCACCCGGCACAGCCAGAAGAGGACTGGCCACCCCTCATAGTTCCTCTCTGGTTTCTTCCTAGGTTTTGGCCTTTCTAGGGACTTTTTCCTAGCCACCGTGCTTCTACACCTGCATTGCTTGCAGTTTGGGGTTTTAGGCTGGGTTTCTGTACAGCACTTTGATATATCAGCTGATGTAAGAAGGGCTATATAAATACATTTGATTTGATTTAGATAGATAAAATAAAAATGTGGCTTTGCAGTTATGTCAAATGGGGTGTCTCCATCTAGTGGTTGTTTGTAGGATATGATCTTGAACGGATACATCTTAATTATGTCAACAGAATAAATTGTTAATGAACTGGATTAGTTCTATAGAAAACATCTACTGTTGTCTACTGTCATACCATCTGATTAATCACTGTCGAATACAATTTGTTTTAATAGACATCCAACTTTTGACACCATGTATTACAGAGGAGGCTGGTAGGAGGGACTATATGAGCACATGCTCGTTGTAATGGCTGGAATGAAATGAATGGAACAGAGTCATACATATGGTTTCCATGTGTTTGATACCGTTCCATCCCATAGTGTTAGCTTTAGGAACGTCTTTACCAAGATAAAACCATATTTTGATACAGAGCATTATGGGTACTGTAGTATATCATGCTACAAGACAGTTAAAACATATTTTATTTTAAACATAATTTATAAATTCTTTGAACAAATTTTAGGTAACAAACAACTAAAATACACACAACCATCAAAAGTAAGGTAGTGACTCAATATATAGGTTTAGGGTTAAATCAAAATGCAAAAACATGAAAGGACAGAGGAGAAAAATGAGAAATGGTTTGACTGCTCTTCTCCAAACCACGTCTTTGTCAGTCTTTCCCCATGATGACACAAAACAGAATAACTTCAAAAATAATATTACATTAACTTCCATAAACATTTACGAGACAAACAAAAAAATACTTGTTTCTATGTGCAACTAGCAACAAATCGTATTAAACATTACAACCACTAGGTATCGGGTGACACAGGGCTGGAAAATAAAGCATTACCAAAACTATTACCTACAGTAGTTTCAGTTTAACAAAGTCTCTGTATCATCATAAAACATTCAAACTGCAATGAGCTCATGAGCAAACAACACCAACACTATAAACTACAGCAGTTACATTTGAACAAAAGTCCCAGCCTCATAAAATATTCAATCTGGATTCAAAAAATGAGAACACCACATGGGTGTATAATAGAAGCCATAGTACTGTGTGCTATCCACAACTTTTTCTAGACAAATTGCTGTGTCACTCTCTACCCATAATAGCCTTGACGTTGGAGTAAAGCACTGCATCCTCATCTGTCTCTTGTACTGGCTTACCGTCCTCTTGCTACTTCCCCATCATCTCTTCCCCTTCCTCCTCTTCTTCCAGATCCATCACGCCACTGCCCTCCCCCTCATTCTTCTTCTCTCGTTTGATTTCAGCGTAGTCTGACTCTGTGCTGGTGGTCTTCTTCTCTGCCTCCTCGGGAGTCTTCTTCTTCAGTAGGGAGTAGTTGATGCTGGCGTAGTCCACCTCTTTTGGTTCTTCCCCTGTGACAGTGTCCCGCAGCACCACTGGTCTGGGGCCCTCCATTTTCAGCTCCCTCCCTCAGCTCCACCTGCAGAGGTATCTGTTTGCCCCCCACAGCCTGTCCTGCATCTGTCTATGGAGTACAATACGGGAGTATGGAGTATTTTGTTAGTTTGAATCCCAGACCTGTTTGTATTGTCTTGTAAATTCCTATTGGCATGTCAATGCTAACTGAATGTTGGTAAAGCTGAATAAAGAAAGAAACTGGTACTGCACCTGTTGGTCTTCAAGTCACCAACTCCAGGTTCATGTAAGGGTTTTTGGAGTCTGGGGTCCTCTCTTTGCGTCTAAGGAAAATATTACAAATGAAATGACTCAATAACTGTATTTTGGAGGGGTTACTAAGTACATCCGTTACAATATGGTGAATTGCATTGGCACTTTTGACAATTAATCTGATGTTTCTTGATAGTAAATATAAATATGTCAATAAGACAATCTGCAATTGATTTTGAAAACAACATACTCAGTGAATAGTATCTGTACGACAGTAATAGAATGCATGTACTTTTTACATTTCCCTGTCAAACACAGGAAGATACAACTGATGGTGGCTGAGAGGGCTGCACCAATCACAAATGCAGTAATCAGTGGTGGGTCCGACAGCCAAGATGTCTTTAGATACTTCCTCTATGAAGAGAACAACACATGTAGGATTTTAGAAGTGGCTCAGAATACTAAGAATCTTCTGAAGAAAAAAACATTTTCTCAATCAAAGCTTGTAAATCCACTACTGTATGTTGCGTTCATATTGGGTGGGACTGTGGCTCTCTAACTTATATCTTCACATCCTTGCATTTCTTGTTTATCGTTTTGGGTGACTTGCAGCTTCTCTCTCAGTCTGCCACTTCCTCTACGCTGAAGAGAATGTGAAGGTCATAAAATGTACAGTACTTACGTGCCACACTCAATTTCAGTGTCTTCTTGGTTGCGATGATGCCATTGAAGGTCACCAGACATGTGATCTTGGTACCGTGATGCTTATTGGGTAAGGGTGAAATTTGAGTAGTGGGTTGTTGTGACGCAAGTCAGTTCCTCTTTCTCCTGTATGGTGGTGTTTTCTCTGAGCTCATCTATGTTGTCTCCTGTCCCTCTCCATGTCCATGTGATGTGAGGAGGAGTTCCAGAGCAGATCCCCGGGGCGGTGCAGGTCAGAGGGCTGGTTCTCCCTCTGTCAGAGCAGGAGTAAACACAGAGGCCTTTTGGGTCAGAGCTGGACACAGGAAATACAAAACTCAGAAGTGAATTTAATATCTGTGTACCAGACATCAGAGAAACAGAATCAGACGCAGTGTGACAGCATCCTAACTACGCTACCCCTGTTAAACTTCTCCAAATAAAGCCCATAAAATTCCACCGTTGTTTAGAAAAAAATCAGACTTTGGAAAAGGAGACTTGGGGAGGGTAATCTTGAAATGTATGAATTGGAGGTATGCACCTGTATGTTACATTCAGTGTACAAAATAATTGACAGCAATAGTCATGCTGTACCTGTCGCTGGTATGTAAATGGTCCTCCTTTCATTCTGAGTTGATACTCTCCAGTGTCATTCTCTCTGACATCATTGACGATCACATTACAGTTATTCTTTGTCAGGTCTGTCTCCAGTAGAGACACTCTGTTTTTACCCTCCCCTTGCTTTAGAGGGATCTTTGGAATGGAAAATGATATGTTTATCCTTATCACAGTTGCCATTTGTAGGGCATTTGTGCATTTGTACCATATTGCTGCGGTAGGCTTGACACTATCAGGGTGATTGAAAGTACATGAAATAACATTCCCTACAGCCACTACAGTTATTTTTTTCTGGAATGAAGGTGATGCTGTATGTGTTTGCAGCTGCTGCTGGGGGGGCCTGTCTTGATGGAGGGAAATGAATAGTCATGAGTAATACAGGACACACTTGGATACTACTTCACTTGTCCGTAACATTTGTGATGATACAGAATCAGTTTAGATTAAAATGGGTCTTACCATTACAACTACCACATCTGTACAAATACTAATGATTTCAATGTTGACAATACTTTAATGATAAAAGGGACCCTACTTTGACATGTTGCTCTCTCTCTCAGAGAGAAGAGTAGAGCTGCCCAGATGAGGACCCATATCCTGCCTCCACTGCCTCATCAATCAACCAAAACACCAGTGTCTGTCCTTTTTCACCTCTTTCTCTGGTCACCTTGTCTGTTTCCACAGGTCTGGAGCACAGAGAGTATAGAATAACATGACAAACAGTGTTATCCAAGCAGTGAACATTTAAAATTCACTCTCGCCATGAAACACGTTTTCTGGACATTTGATAAAAAGAGGGAGCACGGACCTATACAGGAAGCCGACGGACAGGAATTCCCTGTTACACGGAGACAGCTTCCACCCTACACCCCTAAAAAAGAGCCTCCCCATCAGCCAATATAGTCGCATACGCAAGATTTGTAGTACACAGTGAATATGACAAACAAGCCGACTGTCTGGATGAGAGTTTCAGACAGTGGGTTACCCAGAGGAAGGGCCGCATGACGCAAGGGATCGTGATAAAAATGTGACCCAGGATCATCCACAGATATCAGACCATATCTTACATGAATATATGTCACTTTGATTTTGCATGCCTTCCAGGTCTCCTACTTGGTCATTGTGTACATACAGTTGAAGTCGGAAGTTTACATAAACCTTAGCCAAATACATTTAAACTCAGTTTTTCATAATTCCTGTCATTTAATCCTATTAAAAATTCAGTTTTATGTCAGTTAGGATCACCACTTTATTTTAAGAATGTGAAATGTCAGAATAATAGTAGAGAGAATGATTTATTTATTTCATCACATTCCCAGTGGGTCAGAAATGTACATACACTCGATAAGTACTTGGTAGCATTGCCTTTAAATTGTTTAACTTGGGTCAAACGTTTTGGGTAGCGTTCCACAAGCTTCCCACAATAAGTTGGGTGAATTTTGGCCCATTCCTCCTGACAGAGCTGGTGTAGCTGAGTCAGGTCTGTAGGCCTCCTTGCTCGCACAAGCTTTTTCAGGTCTGCCCACAAATCTTCTATAGGATTGAGGTAAGGGCTTTGTGATGGCCACTCCAATACCTTGATTTTGTTGTCCTGAAGCCATTTTGCCACAACTTTGGAAGTATAATTGGGGTCATTGTCCATTTGGAAGACCCATTTGCGACCAAGCTTTAACTTCCTGACTGATGTCTTGAGATGTTGCTTCAACATATCCACATACTTTTGCCATCTAGTTTGTGAAGTGCACCAGTCCCTACAGCAGCAAAGCACCACCACAACATGATGTTGCCACCCCCATGCTTCACGGTTGGGATGGTATTCTTCGGCTTGCAAGCATCCCCCTTTTTCATCCAAACATAACCATGGTCATTATTGCAAAACAGTTCTATTTTTGTTTCATCAGACCAGAGGACATTTGTCCAAAAAGTATGATATTTGTCCCCATGTGCAGTTGCAAACTGTAGTCTGGCTTTTTAATGGCTATTTTGGAGCAGTGGCTTCTTCCTTGCTGAGCGGACTTTCAGGTTATGTCGATATAGGACTCGTTTTACTGTGGATATAGATACTTTTGTACCTGTTTCTTCCAGCATCTTCACAAAGTCCTTTGCTGTTGTTCTGGGATTGATTTGCACTTTTTTTGCACCAAAGTACGTTCATCTCTAGGAGACAGAACGCATCTCCTTCCTGAGCGGTATGACGGTTGCATGGTCCCATGGTGTTTCTACTTGCATACTAATGTTTGTACAGATGGTACGTGGTACCTTCAGGCGTTTGGAAATTGCTCCCAAGGATGAACCAGACTTGTGGAGGTGTACAATTTATTTTGTCTTGGCTGATTTCTTTTGATTTTGCCATGATGTCAAGCAAAGAGCCACTGAGTTTGAAGGTAGGCCTTGAAATACATCCGCAGATACACCTCCAATTGACTCAAATGATGTCAATTAGCCTATCAGAAGCTTCTAAAGCTATGGCATAATTTCCTGGAATTTTCCAAGCTGTTTAAAGGCACAATCAACTTAGTGTATGTAAACTTCTGACCCACTGGAATTGTGAAACAGTGAATAAGTGAAATAATCTGTCTGTAAACAATTGTTGGAAAAATTACTTGTGTCATGCACAAAGTAGATGTCCTAACCGACTTGCCAAAACTATAGTTTGTTAACAAGATATTTTTGGAGCGGAAGAAAAACGAGTTTTAATGACTCCAACCTAAGTGTATGTAAACTTCCGACATCAACTGTATATTATTCCTGAGGTTTGGACTAGAAGAAAATGAAAAACATGTCCCTTTGCCATTGTTTCCACTCAAACAAACTGTCAGTGTGAGCATCATGTGCATGAGTATGTGCTCAAACTGGATTATGGGTGAGACTACAGGATTAGAATGTTCCACACACAGTACAGAGCCTGAAAATAGATCTAGTTTACACAGTCAGCACACTTCACTTGTATTGAGGATATGAACTCATCAAAAAAATAAACGTCCTCTCACTGTCAACTGCATTTATTTTCAGCAAACTTAACATGTGTAAATATTTGTATGAACATAACAAGATTCAACAACTGAGACCATAAACTGAACAATTTCCACAGACATGTGACTAACAGAAATGGAATAATGTGTCCCTGAACAAAAGTAACAGTCAGTATCCGGTGTGGCCACCAGCTGCATTAAGTACTGCAGTGCATCTCCTCCTCATGGACTGCACCAGATTTGCCAGTTCTTGCTGTGAGATGTTACCCCACTTTTCCACCAAGGCACATGCAAGTTCTCGGATATTTCTGGGGGGAATGGCCCTAGCCTCACCCTCACCCTCCGATTCAACAGGTCCCAGAAGTGCTCAATGGGATTGAGATCCGGGCTCTTCGCTGGCCACGGCAGAACACTGACATTCCTATCTTGCAGGAAATCACGCACAGAACGAGCAGTATGGCTGGTGGCATTGTCATGCTACAGGGTCATGTCAGGATGAGCCTGCAGGAATTGTACTATATGAGGGAGGAGGATGTCTTCCCTGTAACGCACAGCGTCGAGATTGCCTGCAATGACAACAAGCTTAGTCCGATGATGCTGTGACACACCGCCCCAGACCATGACGGACCCTCCACCTCCAAATCGATCCCGCTCCAGAGTACAGGCCTTGGTGTAATGCTCATTCCTTCGATGATAAACGCGAATCCGACCATCACCCCTGGTGAGACAAAACCGTGACTCGTCAGGGAAGAGCACTTTTTGCCAGTCCTGTCTGGTCCAGCGACGGTGCGTTTGTGCCCATGGGCGACGTTGTTGCTGGTGATGTCTGGTGAGGACAACAGGCCTACAAGTCCTCAGTCCAGCCTCTCACAGCCTATTGCAGACAGTCTGAGCACTGATGGAGGGATTGTGCATTCCTGGTGTAACTCGGGCAGTTGTTGTTGCCATCCTGTACCTGTCCCGCAGGTGTGATGTTTGGATGTACCGATCTTGTGCAGGTGTTGTTACACGTGGTCTGCCACTGCGAGGATGATCAGCTATCCGTCCTGTCTCCCTGTAGCGCTGTCTTAGGCGTCTCACAGTACGGACATTGCAATTTATTGCCCTGGCCACATCTGCAGTTCTCATGCCTCCTTGAAGCATGCCTAAGGCACGTTCACGCAGATGAGCAGGGACGCTGGACATCTTTCTTTTGGTGTTTTCAGAGTTAGTAGAAAGGCCTCTTTATTGTCCTAAGTTTTCATAACTGTGACTTTCATTGCCTACCGTCTGTAAGCTGTTAGTGTCTTAACGACCGTTCCACAGGTGCATGTTGTAACAGGTGTCCTCGTCGGATGAAGAGGAATCGGACCAAAGCGCAGCGTGGTAAGTGTTCATGACTTTTTATTTAAACTGAACACTAATCAAAAATAACAAAGTGAATAACCGAAACCGAAACAGTCCTGTCAGGTGTAAAACACTAAACAGAAAACAACTACCCACAAAACACAGGTGGGAAATAGCTGCCTAAGTATGATTCTCAATCAGAGACAACGACAGACAGCTGCCTCTGATTGAGAACCACACCCAGCCAAACACAAAGAAATACAAAACATAGAAATTGAACATAGAATGCCCACCCAAATCACACCCTGACCAAACCAAAACAGAGACATAAAAAGCTCTCTACGGTCAGGGCGTGACACATGTTCATTAATTTTTTATTGTTCATTGAACAAGCATGGGAAACAGTGTTTAAACCCTTTACAATGAAGATCTGAGAAGTGATTTGGATTTTTACGAATTATCTTTGAAAGACAGGGTCCTGAAAAAGGGACGTTTCTTTTTTTGCTTAGTTTATCCTCTATTGATCATTGGAAATACGGATTGCTTTCCCTATTAAGGTCTGCCTTTAGGGCTTTTCATCTAGGTCCAAGTTAAAGCATAGGCAGGTAGCCTAGCGGTTATGTGCGTTGGGCCAATAACCAAAAGGTTTCTGTTTGAAATCTCGAGCTGGCAAGGGGAGAAAATCTGCCGTTAAACGCCAACAACTGAATGCTGATGATGTAGATGTCGATTAAGACAGTCCCCCGCACATCTCTGAATCAGAGGGGTTGGGCTAAATGCGGAAGACACATTTCGGTTGGATGCATTCAATTGTGCAACTGACAAGGTATGACAAGACAGTTAGTTGGATCTAAGATTGTGTATTTGTTTACCCAATACTTACCAATTACACAATACTTCCTTTGAGCAATTATGTAGTATACATTGTTATTCTGTAAAATGTTATGAGTTTTGTTCAAACTGTTTTATTGTGTTCCCACTTATCCCCAAATGATTAAGCAATTGTCCTATTCCAATGACCATCCTCTCCTTTCTCACAGCCATAACAGCAGATGTATCTCACAGCCTGAATCCCCTGGGGAACCTCAAAGAGTCCACTGAGAACACCAAGCTGTCGGATGTCAAGGATACTGTGGAGGACCTCCTGATAAGCTGGATCAACCTGGCCATGGCGGGGCACCTGGGAGTCAAAGAAGCCTGCCTTCCTTAATGCCATCCGTGGTGTGGGGTCTGAGGATTAAGGGGCCACCCTCCCCCTCTCCCCCACCCCTCCAGAGGAGCTGGCCATCTACACAACCCCAAACACCCAGACTTCTGCCTGAGGGACCTGCCACCCACCCCCACAGCCTTGCCCTTTGACCCGGAGGCTTACATGGGGCGAGTCACGTTCCTGAGGTACAACGTGGTGGTCATGGTGTTCATTCAGTCTCCAGGTCAACAGCGTGGTGATGTTCCTAGAGGCCCTCTCGGTGCAGAGGGTCATGGTGTACTTTGACCTGCTGGCCTCAGAGAAGGACACGGAGAAGAGCCTGGAGGTGTGGAAGGCCCAGGGGGTTGCCCTGTCTAAGGTGTTCTTATGAGGCCCTCCTGTCTGGAGAAACTTGACTTCCCAGGACTCCTGGAGAAGATGGAAAGGGACCTTCCAGAGATCCGGCCCACACCCTCCTCTAGGCCCTGCCCACTCTCACACCAGCACAGCTGGTCACCCAGAAGAGGGACTGCTTCATGGCCCAGGTGTGGGCGGTCACCTTGCTCTTTGACGATGTCTCTGAACCCCTTGGCAATATGTGTAGATTTGCAGCAAACTTGCTTTAAAACTGCAACATTTCTCTAAGTCCCATAGAAAAATGTGTAGAATTGCAGGAAATTAACTCTAAAAACATTTTTTTTCTCTGCAGTCAAGAAGTGTCCCTAAAATATTGTGCTCGTAAGGTGGGTAAACAACATTTTGCCTAGGGCCCCCAAAAGGCTAGGGCTGGCTCTGACTACATGTGTGGGTAGGCAGACCCGTGAGTTACTGCTGCCCCCCATGATCAGTTCGGACTTTTTGTGGCCCCCACCCCCATCAAAGTTGCCCATCCCTGATTTATACCATCGGTAGCCTATAATTACTGTTGAATGACATTTGTGGAGATGGTAGGTTGGAAATAGCCCAAAAAATACACAATTTAAACATGCTTTGAACAGATTACAGAGAACAAACAACTTAAAATACACAACCATTAAAAGTGAGGTAGTGCCTCAATATAAAACAATGTTGAAATAATGCATACTTAAAATAGAAAAATATTCTGATATATGGGTTCGCTGACAATGTCACGAAAACAATACGCACGCTTTACTGGGGCAGAAGGCCGTGTGTTGTGGTGATTCTGGATGGCCAGATATCTAGCAACAACGACACGAAGCTGCCATGTGGGGAATTGTAGGTGGGTCGTTTCAGCAAGTTTTATCTTGTTCTTGATACCACGTCTTGTTTTGACTGATGTCACGTATATGCTAATCTAATATCGAAAAAATGTGTTAGCTAGCTAACCAAGAACTGTTACAACTTATTTGAGAGACATTGTGCAAATGTATATGTATTTTCAATAAACATTGGAGACTAAATATAGTTTACATGTTGTCAACAATCTAAGCCAACCCAGTCTGTTGTACTCCATAGCTGTACATGTGTCTGTTTGGTTGCTAAACAACCAACCCGTCTATAACACACAACTTTTAAAAGCACAATGCACTTTTTTTCTTGATTTATTTCATTTGAGCTCTCTGGCTAGCCCAAAATGAGAATTCTTTATTACATTATGTCAACATTTTCTGCAGTAAATCAGTATCCTATTTACAGTAAGAGTTTGGTTACAACCACACATACTACATAATATCCCCACCCACAAATATTAAAGGAAAGAGGAGAAAAAACAGAAATGGTTTGACCTCTCTACTTTTCCAAACCACATCTTTGTCGGTCTTTCCTCATGGTGACAAAACAGAATCGTTACAAAAGTAAAATGACACTTCCTTGAAAGACATTACAAAACATACCCAGAACATTCTTCTATGTACAACTAGAAAATATGATTATTTAAATTGTAGAAGCACCAGGCACATACAGTACTATCTGACATATGGCTGTAAAATAAAGTATTTACCAAAACTATTAACTACAGTAGTTTCAGTTATTAAACAACATCTCTGTACTATCGTAAAACATTCAAACTGGATTAAACACATGAGGAAACAACACCAAAACTATTAACTACAGTAGTTTCAGTTGACCAAAAGTCCCAGTATCATCATAAAACTTTCAATCTGGATTCAGAAAATGATATAAGAACCCATGGCTGTACAATACTGCATTCTATCCCCCACGTTTCTAGCAAAAATATCTGTGTCACTCACCACCACCCATAATAGCCTTGACGTTGGAGTAATGCACTGTATCTTCATCTGTCTCTGCTGCTGGCTTACCGTTCTCTTTCTCCTCATCATTCCCCATCATCATTCCACTCCCCTCTCCTCCATCTTCATCCCCTTCATTCTTCTTCTCTCGTTTGATTTTGGCGTACTCTGACTCTGCGGTGGTGGTCTTCTTCTCTGCCTCCTCAGGAGTCTTCTTCTTCAGCAGGGAGTAGTTGATGCTGGCGTAGTCCACTTCATTTGGTTCTTCCCTTGTGGAAGATTTTCCCGCGGCTCCACTGGTCTGGGTCCCTCCGTTTTCAGCTCCCTCCCTCAGCACCACCTGCAGAGGGGTCTGTTCACCCCCAACAGCCTGTCCTGCATCCATCTATGGAGTACATTACAGAAAGCACTGTGTTAGGAGTCTTTTATTAGCTTGGTGGTCCCAGATCTGCTTATGCTGTCTTGTAAACTCCTGTTGGCATGTCAATGCTAACTGAATGTTGGTTAAGCTGATTAAAGAAATGAACTGATACTGCACCTGTTGGTCTTCACATGCCACCATCTCCAGGTTCATGAAAGGGCTTTTGGAGTCTGAGTCCTTTGAGATCCTCTGTTTTTGTCTAAGGAAAATATTAGTAATGACATTTCTCAATAACTATATTCTGGAGGGGTTAGCAAGCACTTCCATTACAATATGGTGCAAGGCATTGGCACTTTTGACAATGTATCTGATTCTCTTGATAGTACATCTGAATATCTAAAGACAATCTGCAATTGATTTTAAAAACAACACTCAGTTAACACTAACTGTACTTCAGTAATAGAATGCATGTACCTTTTACATTTCCCTGTCGAACACAGGAAGATACAACAGATGGTGGCTGAGAAGGCTGCACCAATCGCAAATGCAGCAATCAGTGATGGGTTCAACAGCATAGCCAAGATGTCTTTAGACACTTCCTCTATGAAGAGAACAAAGCATGTACGTTTTTAGGAGTGGCTCACAATACTTTGTATCCTCTGATTTTCTTTTTAAATGAAATAATAACATTATATTTTCTCACTCTAAGCATATAAAACCTCTATGCTACATACATATTGGGTGGGATTGGGAAGCTGTTGCTCTCTAACAAAGTAACAACTTATACCTTTACCTCCTTGATTTCCTTGGCTCTCCTTTTGGGTGACTTGCAGCTTCTCTCTCACTCTGCCCACTTCATTTGTGCTGACACACTCCACAGTAGTGTTGGTGTGGTTTCTGACATGCATCCTGATGGTGGTGTTCACTGAGGACCTCAACACTGATTTAGTGAGGCAGTACTCCTCAGTGTTAAGCCAGCCTATGAGAGGTAAGGGGACCCCCTGACTGACACACACACAGGTCATGACCTTGGCCTGGATGACACACCCAGAAGCATTGAGAATCACTGGATGGTCTAAAGAGAGACAGAGGGGGAAGATGTATCATGGACAACTTCAAGTAAACATGTTTCAAGCTATTTTTAATCAGGTTTGTACAGTGTTGTTTGTACTCACACATCACAGCGACAACAATGGAAGCTGTCAGAGTCCTGTTGAAGTGTTGAGCTTTACACACATACTCCCCTGCATGTTTTCTTGTCATGTTAGAGATGGTGAGAGCGGCCAGTCCAGAGTTATTCTGTTCCAAAGCTGTTGTCCCATTCTTACTCCAGGTGATAGATGGTGGTGGTCGGTAGCTGT
Source organism: Salvelinus alpinus (assembly GCF_045679555.1). Classification (NCBI taxonomy): domain Eukaryota; kingdom Metazoa; phylum Chordata; class Actinopteri; order Salmoniformes; family Salmonidae; genus Salvelinus; species Salvelinus alpinus. Next base: position 48,541,518 of record NC_092089.1, on the reverse strand, counting down.
CAACAAAGCAAGACAGATTCAGGGTATCACCCTCTCTCACTGTGTTACTACCAGAGATCTTGGGTTCCTTCACATCTAGAAAATAAAGTATATAATCAGTTAATCATGGTCATGAAAATTAACTGTTGAAGCACAACAAAAGGTTGGGTTGTTCAAAGTAAGGTCAGATGATGTAGGCTACTTACGAGTCACATTCAAAGTCACTGTCTCCTCAGTGGTGATGTTCCCTTTGAATGTCACTTGGCACGTGACCTTGGTGGTGTGGTGTTCTGCTGAAGGTGTAAAGTTCAAAGTTGAGAAGTGGGTTGTTGTGACGTTGGTCAGATCCTCTCTCTTTTGTATAGTGGTGTTGTCTCTGAGCGCAGTGATGTTGTCTCCTGTCCCTCTCCATGTCCATGTGATGTTAGGAGGAGTTCCAGAGCAGATCCCCGGGGCGGTGCAGGTCAGGGTCGCTGGTTCTCCTTCTGTCAGAGGAGGAGTCAACACTGAGGGCTTCTGGGTCAGAGCTGGAGACAGGATATAGAAACACAGACTGAGACCTAGATTCAGTCAGGATTGTGGAAGATCCGCACAATAGCGTGATTTACATTTAGAGGGAATGTTCCTGTATTCATGGTAAATGCACGTTGGCTCAATAGGAATTTACCTTTACATTTAAGTCACGCTATAACATGGATTTTGTATCCATGTAGATAACAGCAGAAACATATACTCATATAAAGTATGAAATCATAGTGCCGGTTTAGAAAAATAAGCACTTTGAAATGGGAGACTTGGGGAAATCTTGGGCTTTGTAAATTGGATCTACGTATGTTGCAGTCAGTGTACATGATTAATTACACTAAAGTAATACTCATGTCACTGTAACTAACAGTAATAGTCATGCTGTACCTTTCACTGCAATTTTCATTTTCTCTCGTGAAGTAAATGTACTTCTATTTCCACTGTTAAATGCTCCGTACAGTTTTAATTGATAGTCTCCATCATCAGTCTTAGTGATGTCGTTGATGATTATACTGCAGTTCTTCTTTGTCAGGTTTGTCTCCAGTAGTGACACTCGCCTTCTATAACCCTCCTGAGCTTTAGAGGAATTTCTTGAGTGGAAAATAGAGACCGTGTCGACTTGCATAGAACGTTGTGTATCAGGGCATTTCAACCATATTGCTGAGTGAGCAGTGAAGTTATCAAGGTGAGTGAACGAACATGGAATAACAGCACATAGTCCAGCCTGTGGTGTTATCTCTGCTGGACTGAAGGTGATGTTGATTGGTGCTGGAGGGGCCTTATCTGACGGAGGGAAATTAATACAGTCATGAGTAATACAAGAAGCACTGATACTACTTCACTTGTTCGTAGAAAAAAAAAATATGACATAGTATCTGTTGGGATGTATGCCAAATGTATATAACAATAGTAGTGATAAAAGGACCTTACTTCTGCATGTGGTTCTCTCTGTCAGAGAGAGAAGTAGAGCTGCCCAGATGAGGACCCACATCCTGCCTCTACTGCCTCGATGAGTCAATCACAACACCGGGGTCTCTCTCCTCTTTCTCTAATGGTCACTATCTCTGTCTCTGTCTACTGGTCTGGAGCACAAGACAAGTGTGAAATAGAATATGAAATGGTGTTGTGATAATAACAACATATAGCAATACACATCGGATATGAATATTTCATTACACCTTTATGAGTGCTACATTGGCATTCATAACAACCTTCTTAGCACTTTTATTCAAATAAGATGTATTTTGCTGTAATGCCTAGAGAGGATGTCAAAGAAACATTTATGTTCAAGGTTCATATGATGCCTTCTTCACAATTGCTCATAAATATATTTAACTGCATTGATAAATATTTATTCTTATGCTATTTAAAGCCTTATGAAGCAATGTGTTTTAATTCCATACATTAATAGTATTACCATTACATTACATAGCCATAATCAAGTTTTAACAGTCATTCAATGTAACGAGGCAAAAATATATAGTGGTTCAATAGCTTGTCTTTTGATCCATGCAGAGAATAAGACTGAATCAGCACATTACCTCTCTCTGTGTGCTCTCTCTTCCTATTGACTGTGAGCCCTGTGTGAGTCCCTGGTGGGTGTGAACTGTCACTTCATGTCCCCAGTCAGTTACTCCTCCCTCTAACCTGGTGCTGCAATCCAGGAAGTCCCTCTGTACTGCATACCACCCAGCCATACTGTACTGTATCTAGACCATAATCAACCCAAACACATCAACTAACCAATCAAACCGCACCAATCCACACCAATCAACCAACCTTGATCAACACTGCAATCCCAATGCCTTGTATATTCAGATGCAGCTTTATTTCACTAGAAGAATGTTTCTATAAGATTTCTATTAGAAAATGTGTACATATTTCAAGATAGCTGTTTGTAACATGTGCATGTGAATTATATGGAGAATGCCTTGCATTGGATAGAGACAAGCTGGCAATAGTCTCTGTAACGGCAGCCTTCCCTCTCTTCACGAAAAGAGAGGGTGTAACAGGGATCAGACCAACATGCAGCGTAGCCAGTGCTCAACATGTTTAATAAAACGATAAACAGTGAACACTTAACACGATACAAAATAATAAATGTGGCAAACCGATACAGCCCTATCTGGTGCAGAGAAAACACAAAGACAGGAAACAACCACCCACAAACCAACACAAAACAAGCCACCTATATATGATTCCCAATCAGAGACAACACAAAACACCTGCCTCTGATTGAGAACCATATTAGGCCAAACATAGAAACAGACAAACTAGACACACAACAGAGAATGCCCACCCAGCTCACGTCCTGACCAACACTAAAACAAGCAAAACACACAAGAACTATGGTCAGAACGTGACAGTACCCCCCTCCTGAGGTGCGGACTCCGAACGCACCCCCTAAAACTCTAGGGGAGGGTCTGTGTGGGCATCTGTCCGTGGTGGCGGCTCCGGCGCTGGACGAGGACACCACTCCACCATTGTCTTTGTCCCCCTCCTTAGCGTCCTTTGAGTGGCGACCCTCGCCGCCGACCTTGGCCTAGGAATCCTCACAAAGGGCCCCATCAGACTGAGGAGACAGCTCCGAACCGAGAGGTAGCTTAGGACAGAGAGGTAGATCAGGAAAGAGAGGTAGCTCCGGACTGAATGGCATCTCCGGACTGAGTGGCAGCTCATGACTGGAGGGCAGCTCATGACTGGAGGGCAGCTCATGACTGGAGGGCAGCTCATGACTGGAAGGCAGCTCATGACTGGAGGGCAGCTCATGACTGGAGGGCAGCTCATGACTGGAAGGCAGCTCATGACTGGAAGGCGGCTCCTGACTGACTGGCGGCTCTGGCAGCTCCTGACTGACTGGCGGCTCTGGCAGCTCCTGACTGGCTGGCGGCTCTGGCAGCTCCTGACTGACTGGCGGCTCTGGCAGCTCCTGACTGGCTGGCGGCTCTGGCAGCTCCTGACTGGCTGGCGGCTCTGGCAGCTCCTGACAGGCTGGCGGCTCTGGCAGCTCCTGACTGACGGACGGCTCTAGCGGCTCCTGTCTGACGGGCGGCTCTAATGGCTCGGGACAGACGGGCGGCTCTGACGGCTCGGGACAGACGGGCGGCTCAGATGGCGCTGGGCAGACGGATGGCTCAGATGGCGCTGGGCAGGCAGGCAGCTCAGACCTGCTGAGGCGCACAGTAGGCCTGGTGCGTGTTGCCGGAACTGGTGGTACCGTTTGTAGACACGCACCTCAATGGTAGTGCGGGGAGCAGGAACAGGGCACACTGCACTCTCGAGGCGCACTATACACCTGGTGCGTGGTACCGGCACTGGTGGTGTAGGCACTGGTGTTACTGGGCTGGGGCGAGGAGGTGGCACCGGATATACCGGACCGTGAAGGCGTACAAGAGCTCTTAAGCACCGAGCCTGCCCAACCTTACCTGGTTTAATGCTCCCCGTAGCCAGGCCAGTGCGGCGAGGTGGAATAGCCCGCACTGGGCTGTGCTGGCGAACCGGGGACACCATGCATAAGGCTGGTGCCATGTACACCGGCCCGAGGAGACGTACTGGAGACCAGAAATGTTGAGCCGGCTTCATGGCACCTGGCTCAATGCCCACTCTAGCCCGGCCGATACGTGGAGCTGGGATGTACCGCACCGGGCTATACACACGTACAGGAGACACCGTGCGCCTTTCCGCACAACACGGTGTCTGCCCGTACTCTCGCTCTCCACGGCAAGCCCGGGAAGTTGGCGCAGGTCTCCTACCTGACTTCGCCACACTCCCCTTTAGCCCCCTCCCCAAGAAATTTTTGGAGTTTCTTCTCGGGCTTCCTGGACTGGCTGCCAGAGCCGCCAGTCCTGGCCAGCCGTGTTCCCTCATAACACCGGTTCCCCTTCGCGGCTGCTTCCGCTCTCCTAGCTGCCTCCACCTGTTCCCATGGAAGGCGATCCTTACCAGCCAGGATCTCCTCCCATGTGTAGCAACCCTTTCCGTCCAACACCTCTTCCCAAGTCCATTCCTCCTGGTACCGCTGCTGCTGCTGCTGCCGCTGCTGCCCGTTGCTACGCTGCTTGGTCCGAGATTGGTGGGTGGTTCTGTAACGGCAGCCTTCCCTCTCTTCACGAGAAGAGAGGGTGTAACAGGGATCAGACCAACACGCAGCGTAGCCAGTGCTCAACATGTTTAATAAAACGATAAACAGTGAACACTTAACACGATACAAAATAATAAATGTGGCAAACCGATACAGCCCTATCTGGTGCAGAGAAAACACAAAGACAGGAAACAACCACCCACAAACCAACACAAAACAAGCCACCTATATATGATTCCCAATCAGAGACAACACAAAACACCTGCCTCTGATTGAGAACCATATTAGACCAAACATAGAAACAGACAAACTAGACACACAACATAGAATGCCCACCCAGCTCACGTCCTGACCAACACTAAAACAAGCAAAACACACAAGAACTATGGTCAGAACGTGACAGTCTCACTGTTTTTGATGCCCTCTGTGGTCTGAGAAATTAAGCCCTGTACCCAATACGAAAGATCTGCTGCAAAAAGGGTACTGCCATATTCTGTAGTAACTGACATATTCTATTTCAACTGACATAGTAACTATAGTAAGTATAGTGAACTAAATGCACTTATTATGGGCAGCAGGTAGCCTAGCAGTTAAGAGTGTTGGGCCAGTAACCGAACGTTTGCTGGTTTGAATCTAAGGGGCCGGCAAAGGGTAGGAATATGCAGGGTAGGGTTAAATGCAGAAGACACATTTCGGTTGAATATGTTCAGCTGTGCAACTGACTAGATAATCCCTTTATCATCAACGTTAGAGGCTACTGGGTTGTAATCAATATATTTTTGTGATGGTTCTATACCACAATCTTTCATGTATACAGACATATCAGACCCACTTTTGAAGAGTGATGATGCCTCTTTCACCGTTACATTATGTTGACTTAAGAACAAGAAGACATGGTAATAATGCAGCTGATCACAGCCTGAAATGGAAGAAATGTGTTGCAACAATGCCTGATAAAGTATCAGTAATGTGTAAACTGTCAGATGAATTTCAGTGTCATTGTGTAGTTGTAATAGAAGTGCATGTAGTCATAAACAGTTTAGTTCCTCTTCACACTTTGTGACTGTGATATTTGCTACTTTTGTTAGGTTGGGTGTTACTTCCCCGAAATACTTACATTTAAACTCTACACCATGTTCCTTGAAATTGACAGTGCCTTCGGAATGTATTCAGACCCCTTAGCTTTTCCACATTTTGTTACGTTACAGCCTTTTTCTAAAAGGAATTAAATAAATAAAACATCTCATACATCTACACACAATACCCCACAATGACAAGGGCAAAACAATGTTTTTAGCAATGTTTGCAAATGTATTACAAACAGAAATACCTTATTCACATAAGTTTTCAGACCCTTTCCTATGAGACTCGAAATTATGCTCAGGTGCGTCCTGTTTCCATTGATCATCATTGAGATGTTTCTACAACTTGATTGGAGTCCACCTGTGGTAAATTCAATTGATTGGAAATGATTTGGAAAGGCACAAATCTGTCTATATTAGGTCCCACAGTTGACCACGCATGTCAGAGAAAAATATAAGCCATGAGGTCGAAGGAATTGTTCGTAGAGCTCAGAGATAGGATTGTGCCAAGACACAGATCTGGGGTCGGGTACCAGAAGATGCCTGCAGCATTGAAGCTCCCAAAGAACACAGTGGCCTACATCATTCTTACACTGCTCAAAAAAATAAAGGGAACACTTAAACACAATGTAACTCCAAGTCAATCACACTTCTGTGAAATCAAACTGTCCACTTAGGAAGCAACACTGATTGACAATAAATTTCACCTGCTGTTGTGCAAATGGAATAGACAACAGGTGGAAATTATAGGCAATTAGCAAGACACCCCCAATAAAGGAGTGGTTCTGCAGGTGGTGACCACAGACCACTTCTCAGTTCCTATGCTTCCTGGCTGATGTTTTGGTCACTTTTGAATGCTGGCGGTGCTTTCACTCTAGTGGTAGCATGAGACGGAGTCTACAACCCACACAAGTGGCTCAGGTAGTGCAGCTCATCCAGGATGGCACATCAATGCGAGCTGTGGCAAGAAGGTTTGCTGTGTCTGTCAGCGTAGTGTCCAGAGCATGGAGGCGCTACCAGGAGACAGGCCAGTACATCAGGAGACGTGGAGGAGGCCGTAGGAGGGCAACAACCCAGCAGCAGGACCGCTACCTCCGCCTTTGTGCAAGAAGGAGCAGGAGGAGCACTGCCAGAGCCCTGCAAAATGACCTCCAGCAGGCCACAAATGTGCATGTGTCTGCTCAAACGGTCAGAAACAGACTCCATGAGGGTGGTATGTGGGCCCGACGTCCACAGGTGGGGGTTGTGCTTACAGCCCAACACCGTGCAGGACGTTTGGCATTTGCCAGAGAACACCAAGATTGGCAAATTCGCCACTGGCGCCCTGTGCTCTTCACAGATGAAAGCAGGTTCACACTGAGCACATGTGACAGACGTGACAGAGTCTGGAGACGCCGTGGAGAACGTTCTGCTGCCTGCAACATCCTCCAGTATGACCGGTTTGGCGGTGGGTCAGTCATGGTGTGGGGTGGCATTTCCTTGGGGGGCCGCACAGCCCTCCATGGGCTCGCCAGAGGTAGCCTGACTGCCATTAGGTACCGAGATGAGATCCTCAGACCCCTTGTGAGACCATATGCTGGTGCGGTTGGCCCTGGGTTCCTCCTAATGCAAGACAATGTTTGGGGCATCCGGAAAAAAGCTTGGCCGGAGAAGACAAGGTGAGCACTACCATCAGTCCTGTGTCATGCCAACAGTAAAGCATCCTGAGACCATTCATGTGTGGGGTTGCTTCTCAGCCAAGGGACTGGGCTCACTCACAATTTTGCCTCAGAACACAGCCATGAATAAAGAATGGTACCAACACATCTCTGAGAGCAACTTCTCCCAACCATCCAGGAACAGTTTGGTGACGAACAATGCCTTTTCCAGCATGATGGAGCACCTTGCCATAAGGCAAGAGTGATAACTAAGTGGCTCGGGTAACAAAACATTGATATTTTGGGTCCATGGCCAGGAAACTCCCCAGACCTTAATCTCATTGAGAACTTGTGGTCAATCCTCAAGAGGCGGGTGGACAAACAAAACACCACAAATTCTGACAAACTCCAAGCATTGATTATGCAAGAATGGGCTGCCATCAGTCAGGATGTGGCCCAGAAGTTAATTGACAGCATGCCAGGGCGGATTGCAGAGGTCTTGAAAAAGAAGGTTCAACACTGCAAATATTGACTCTTTGCATCAACTTCATGTAATTGTCAATAAAAGCCTTTGACACTTATGAAATGCTTGTAATTATACTTTAGTATTCCATGAAGCAGCAAACTTTGTGAAAATTAATATTTGTGTCATTCTCCAAACTTTTGGCCACAACTGTATAATGGCCATATATCACAAACCCCAGAGGTGCCTTATTGCTATTGTAAACTGGTTACCAATGTAATTAGAGCAGTAAATATAAATGTTTTGTCATACCCGTGTTATACGGTCTGATATACCACTGCTGTCAACCAATCAGCATTCAGGGCTCGAACCACCCAGTTTACAATGTCGATTTGATCACAGAAAAATGTTTGATCTATATAGTGCAAACTAATGGAGCGAACTCAGTGAAGTTCAATCTTTTGCGTCTGCGCAGCATGGCATTTCTTCTGCGCAGCAGTCCTATATACAGTACAGCCTTACTGTACTGTATATAGACCATAATAAACCCAAACCCATCAACAAACCCATCAATCCAGACCCATCAAAGAACTTTGACTAACACTTCAATCCCCATAGCTCTTATATTCAGAGTGAGTTTTATTTCACAGTTTCTATCAGAGAGGCTGCACTGTTAATACTCAGAAGCATTATACTCACAAGACGGTTGTCTTATTGTAACATTACACTAAATGTGAATAATATGGAGAATGCCTCGCATTGGATAGAGATACAGTGGGGAGAACAAGTATTTGATACACTGCCGATTTTGCAGATTTTCCTACTTACAAAGCATGTAGAGGTCTGTAATTTTTATCATAGGTACACTTCAACTGTGAGAGACGGAATCTAAAACAAAAATCCAGAAAATCACATTGTATGATTTTTAAGTAATTAATTAGCATTTTATTGCATGACATAAGTATTTGATACATCAGAAAAGCAGAACTTAATATTTGGTACAGAATCCTTTGTTTGCAATTACAGAGATCATACGTTTCCTGTAGTTCTTGACCAGGTTTGCACACACTGCAGCAGGGATTTTGGCCCACTCCTCCATACAGACCTTCTCCAGATCCTTCAGGTTTCGGGGCTGTCGCTGGGCAATACGGACTTTCAGCTCCCTCCAAAGATTTTCTATTGGGTTCAGGTCTGGAGACTGGCTAGGCCACTCCAGGACCTTGAGATACTTCTTACGGAGCCACTCCTTAGTTGCCCTGGCTGTGTGTTTCGGGTCGTTGTCATGCTGGAAGACCCAGCCACGACCCATCATCAATGCTCTTACTGAGGGAAGGAGGTTGTTGGCTAAGATCTCGCAATACATGGCCCCATCCATCCTCCCCTCAATACAGTGCAGTCGTCCTGTCCCCTTTGCAGAAAAGCATCCCCAAAGAATGATGTTTCCACCTCCATGCTTCACGGTTGGGATGGTGTTCTTGGGGTTGTACTCATCCTTCTTCTTCCTCCAAACACGGCGAGTGGAGTTTAGACCAAAAAGCTCTATTTTTGAATCATCAGACCACATGACCTTCTCCCATTCCTCCTCTGGATCATCCAGATGGTCATTGGCAAACTTCAGACGGGCCTGGACATGCGCCTGCTTGAGCAGGGGGACCTTGTGTGCGCTGCAGGATTTTAATCCATGACGGTGTAGTGTGTTACTAATGGTTTTCTTTGAGACTGTGGTCCCAGCTCTCTTCAGGTCATTGACCAGGTCCTGCCGTGTAGTTCTGGGCTGATCCCTCACCTTCCTCATGATCATTGATGCCCCACGAGGTGAGATCTTGCATGGAGCCCCAGACCGAGGGTGATTGACCATCATCTTGAACTTCTTCTATTTTCTTCTATTTTCTAATAATTGCACCAACAGTTGTTGCCTTCTCACCAAGCTGATTGCCTATTGTCCTGTAGCCCATCCCAGCCTTTTGCAGGTCTACAATTTTATCCCTGATGTCCTTACACAGCTCTCTGGTCTTGGCCATTGTGGAGAGGTTGGAGTCTGTTTGATTGAGTGTGTGGACAGGTGTCTTTTATACAGGTAACGAGTTCAAACAGGTGCAGTTAATACAGGTAATGAGTGGAGAACAGGAGGGCTTCTTAAAGAAAAACTAACAGGTCTGTGAGAGCCGGAATTCTTACTGGTTGGTAGGTGATCAAATACTTATGTCATGCAATAAAATGCAAATGAATTACTTAAAAATCATACAATGTGATTTTCTGGATTTTTGTTTTAGATTCCGTCTCTCACAGTTGAAGTGTACCTATGATAAAAATTACAGACCTCTACATGCTTTGTAAGTAGGAAAACCTGCAAAATCGGCAGTGTATCAAATACTTGTTCTCCCCACTGTATATAGTGCATCAAAGTGTGAAAATGCAACAAACATAAAAGTACGTTTTCAGTTACAGTAGTATAGAACACAGAATGTCTTTCACAATAACTGCACTAAATGTATGAAATATGGAACAAGAGTACTCAATCTAGAGCCAAATATAAAATAAAGTTACTAGAATGCCACTGTATGCTTGATATTGCTCAGCTAGGTGTCCCTAGGGAGAAATAGCATTGAAGCTAATGCAGTAGCTAACAGCTAACTCAATTATTCATCTTTTACAGAAACATTCAAATTATATGTGATAAACATTTATCTTGTGAAAATAAACAAATGTACTTACAGACATTGCATCATACAGAACTTATAAAGAAGGATGTTGAAGGATTGTAACTACTTGCACATTTGCACATCTTACACATTTCTTCACTTCTGAAACTGCTTCTTGTCACATGACACAAACAGGTAGATTCTAGACTGCTGCACTTACACTGCAACTGGGGGGTGCTAAACAACGAACATGTTCAGAACAACTCCATAATGTCAAAGGAAAAACAGGTTTTTAGACATTTTAGCAAATGTATAAAACACAACAACTGAAATATCGCATTTACATAAGTATTCAGACCTTTTACTCAGTACTTTGTTGAAGCACCCTTGGCAGTGATTACAACCTTGAGTCTTCTTGGGTATGACACTACAAGCTTGGCACACCTGTATTTGGGGAGTTTCTTCCATTATTCTCTGCAGATCCTCTCAAGCTCTGTTAGGTTGGATGGGGAGTGTTGCTGCACAGCTATTTTCAGGTCTCCCCAGAGATGTTCAATCGGGTTCAAGTACGGGCTATGGCTGGGCAACTGAAGAGCGTTCAGAGACTTGTCCCAAGGCAACTCCTGCGTTGTCTTGGCTGTGTGCTATGGGTTGTTGTCCTGTTGGAAGGTGAACCTTAGCCCCAGTCTGAGGTCCTGAGTGCTCTGTAGCAGGTTTTCATCAGGGATCTCTCTGTACTTTGCTCCGTTCATCTTTCCCTCGATCTTGACTAGTCTCCCAGTCCCTGCCGCTGAAAAACATCAGCGTTTCCTCCAGACCAAAGAGTTCCATCTTGGTTTCATCAGACCAGAGAATCTTGTTTCTCATGGTCTGAGAGTCCTATGCAAACTCCAAGCGGGCTGTCATGTGCTTTTTACTGAGGAGTGGCTTCTGTCTGGCCACTATACCATAAAGTACTGCAGAGATGGTTGTCCTTCTGGAAGGTTCTCCCATCTCCACATTGGAACTCTGGAGCTCTGTCAGAGTGACCATCGGGTTCATTGTCACCTCCCTGACCAAGGCCTTTCTCTCAGTATTACTGAGTTTGGCCTTGCCACCGCAAGAGTCTTGGTGATTCCAAACTTCTTCCATTTAAGAATGATGGAAGCCACTGTGTTCTTTGGGACCTTCAGTTCTGCAGACATTTTTTGTACCCTTCCCTAGATCTGTGCCACGACACAATCCTGTCTCGGAGCTCTACGGACAATTCCTTCGACCTCATGGCTTTCTATTGGCTCTGACATGCACTGTCAACTATGGGACCTTATATAGGCAGGTGTGCGAGTCCAATCAAGTTGTAGTAACATCTCAAGGATGATCACAGGACGCAGCTGAGCTACATTTTGAGGGGTCTGAAAACGTATTAAAATAAGGTATTTCTGTTTTAAATTTCAATACTTTAGCAAAATTTTCTAAAAACCTGTATTCACTTTGTCATTATGGGTATTGTGAGTAGATTGATGAGGAAAAACGTGAATTTAATCAATCTTAGAATAAGTCTGTAACATAACAAAATGTGGAAAAAGTCAAGGGGTCTGAATACTTTCCGAATGCAGTGTATACTGTCCTATTCTCTCTGTTTTGAAGCATGCTGTGGTCATGAGAAATGTACTTGTTTTCCAAACACCACAAAATGATGAGTAAGATGTACTGCAAAAAAAGTCAGTGGGTATTTAAAAACATTTGCTGTCATATTCTTAAGTTGACAAACATGATACATGCAACCAATGCCGTAACCAGGTTTTGAATTTTAGTCTGTAGGTGGTCATTTTTTTAAAAGTTTAAGCATTTTACTGCATTTCTATACAATACTTTTTTAAAGCTATTTGGATTACAGAGAAAACAAGCACAAATTATCCCAGACATTATCACCTTGGTTGATGTACGTTCATTCACCTCAGTCGATCTAAAAGCACACAGCTTATTAGCTATTCCATCTCTGAAAGGGGGGAAATATGAGAAAGAATTCACATTGACACCTAAAATAAGCGACTGTTCAGTCAGTTGTAATGATGAATTGCATAAAATCATCAACTCTTCATAGATACAATACATTACCAAAGGTATGTGGACACCTTTTCATTGAACATCTCATTTCAAAAGCATGGGCATTGATATGGAGTTGGTCCCTCCTTTGCTGCTATAACAGCCTCCACTCTGGGAAGGATTTTTACTAGATGTTGGAACATTGCTGCAGGGAATTGCTTAACAATCAGCCACAAGAGCATTAGTGAGGTAGGGCACTAACGTTGGCGATTAAGCCTGGCTCGCAGTCTCTGTTCCAATTCATCCCAAAGGTGTTCGATGGGGTTGAGGTCAGGGCTCTGTGCAGGCCAGACAAGTTCTTCCACACCGATCTCAACAAACCATTTCTCTATGGACCTCGCTTTGTGCACGGGGGCACAACATCTGGGGATGGTGAGTTTCATGCTGAAACAGGAAAGGGCCTTCTCCAAACTGTTGCCACAAATTTGGAAGCACAAAATCATCTAGAATGTCATTGTATGCTGTAGCATTAATATAGCCCAAACCATGAAAAACAGCCACAGACCATTATTCCTCCTCAACCAAACTTTACACTTGGCACTATGCATTTGGGCAGGTAGCGTTCTCCTGGCATCAGCCAAACACAGATTTGTCCGTAGGACTGCCAGCTGGTGAAGGGTGATTTATCAGTCCAGAAAATGAGTTTCCACTGCTTCAGAGTCCAATGGCGGCGAGCTTTGCACCACTCCAGCATTGCGCATGGGGATCTTAGAATTGTGTGTGGCTGCTCGGCCATGGAAACACATTTCATGAAGCTCATGACGAACAGTTCTTGTGCTGACGTTGCTTCCAGAGGTCGTTTGGAACTCGGTAGTGAGTGTTGGAACTGAGGACAGACGATTTTTACGAGCTACGCGCTTCAGTACTCTGCGGTCCCTTCTCTGAGCTTGTGTGGCCTACTCTACCACTTTGTCTGTGAGCTTGTGTGGTCAACCACTTCAGTGCTGAGCCATTGTTGCTCCTAGAAATTTCCACTTCACATTAACAACATTTACAGTTGACCGGGGCAGCTCTAGCAGCGCAGAAATTTGACAAACTAACTTGTTGGAAAGGTGTCATCCTATGATGGTAACACGTTGAAAGTCACAGTATGGGCCATTCTACTGTCAATGTTTGTGTATGAAGATTGCATGGCTTTGTGCTCGATTTTATACACCTTTCAGCAATGGGTGTTGCTGAAATAGCCACTAATTTGAATTGGTGTCCACATACTTTTGTATATATAGTGTATCGCTTTTCTCATACAATAGTGTTCACGTTTGTATTCCTAGGCATTACTAATCAAGCTCCGCACAAGCAGATATCAATGGCGCACAGAGATGATCGTATTATCACATTCACACAAAATATTAGAATATTACTTATGATGCTGTAACAATATCAGTGATGTAGCGGTAAAAAAAGGTGGATAATGGGTTAACTATAAACTCCAGTGGACAATCGAGATAAGATCCCTCTACTTTCATATCACATATAAATAATTTCACGAATGCAAAATACACACTGGTTTTAACACAATTGCAGTCGACAGTATTTTTCAGTGACAACACGTTTGTGTTGTCTGTCTTCCACTTACACACAGGTGTTCGGAGACGCAGATAGATAATTAGCACAGATAGTCCACACTGTCTTCCATCTGATTTCTGCTAACAAGCACTGTAATATGGAAATATGGCCGTGTGGGAACCCTAACCCTATAAATGTAACCTTTTGTTTTCCTACTGATAAGCGAAAACGTATGACATTTTAGAACTGCATGGTTAGCATTTTGATTGCATTTTAATGTAGGCCTTGGCCTATAGGGACGATAGGCCATGTGGAGATGTTCAATTTGAAATATATTTTATTTTTTGAAGTTCCTAACTTGTATGATGAGATTAGTACAGATTTTCTCAGGGAACACCACAAGGCATTTTACTAACATGTGTCTCTGGTTGCTTCTTCTCTCTCTCTCTGTCTCCTCTGCTTCCTCCTGCATGCATTGCAGCCTGCCACAACCTCACCACTGAGTGCCACATCACTGTCTGTCTCAGTAGCCTACTCTCTGTAAAGCAAAGTTATTACTGTTAGCTTCTTACTTCATCCTTCTAGCTGGCCAAGCAATTCTAGACAGAGAGCCCTTCAACATTACTGCAATAGAAGTCCCTGCCGGCAGCTAGCCACCTGAATGATTGTAGGCCTATAAGCGACTATTTATTAGTTCTCAGAGAGTTGGTTTTTGTTTGTTTGGTGTGTGATGGACATTTTTATGTTTGTGCTTATCTAATAACCAATTTCTGTGTTCATGCAAATGACTGATTGAAAGCCTGGGAGAAATCCTCCCTGATATTATCTGCAATTTTGAAGTACTCCAAGGGATTTGTTTTGAGAACGATTTCTGTTTCCAGGTCTGATCTTGGAGAGAAGAAGCCTCGTACCCCAGGGTTACGCGCAATGTCGTCGGGGGTACGCCAAATAAAAATGTGATTTACATTTAAAAAATATATATAATAATAATAATAATAATTTCTTCACATTTTCAAACAGTCCATTTATATTTTCCAACGGGGCTATACATTTGGGTGAGGCTTTTTTCACGCCTGAATTGCCTCGTTTCACTGCCAAAAGTCAAATAAACCACCTAGTGTTCAGTGAAATAACAACACAATGTAAAATACAGGTAGCCTAGTCAAATAATTTACATCCAATCACATTAACCGTTACTCTCTCTTGGGAACTCCATTAACGGTCCGTATGTAGCCAAACGTAGCTGCTGCTCATTCAGTTTGCTCGAAAATGGATAAATAGTTTTTCAAAAGTAAGGCCCGCGTCCATAGAGACACATACCAGCTCTACTGGTAGTACTGCTACTACCAGCAATACTACACCTGCACCTGTTGACGACACAAGTTGTTCTGCTTCCACGAGCACATCCAATGCTAGCATCAGTAATCACTGACAGTTGTGAATCTGATGCAGCCGAAGAGCTACTACCCCCTTTACTCGGGAAAGCACCGAACAACAGACAGGGATGTTGGACCATCGAAGAGGCGCAAATATGATGAGAACTACATTGATTTGAGGTTCACTTATATTGGGAGTAGTGCCTTTCCTCAGGTACAGTGTGTTATATGTGCAAAAGTACTATCTCACAACTCGCTGAAACCTTCACTCTTGCGCAGACATTTAGAAACAAAACATGCCAATTTGAAAAATAAGCCACGGGAGTTTTTTTAAGCGAGAATTAAGAAGACTTTCGAGTAGTAAGACATGTATAAAAGCAACAGATACCATTAATAAGAAGGGCTAGAAGAGTCTTATATAGTGAGCTACCGAGTGGCTAGGACAGGCAAGCCCCATACTATTGTGGAGGACTTAATTCTTCCTGCTGCTGCAGATATGGCTGGGACAATGCTGGGGAAAAGGCCCAAAAAACTATACAGACAATGTCTTCATCAAACAACACTGTTTCACAACCCATCAGTGACATGGCAGGAGATGTTTTGAAACAATTAGTTCTTCGCATACAAGCCAGTGAATTCTATGCTTTACAGCGGGATGAGTCAACAGACGTGTCGGGCCTGGCACAGCTCCTGTTATATGTCCGTTACGTTTATGGGGGATCAATTAACCTCTTTGGGCGAGGCATGCCTCAAGCTCTTCTGCAAACCACTGGAAAACAGGAAAACAGGAGAGGATATTTTTTAAAGTACTGGACAGTCTTGTGACATCAAATGGACTCTGGTGGTCGAGATGTGTTGGTATCTGCACTGATGGCGCAAAAGCCATGACAGGGAGATAGTGGAGTGGTAACATGCGTACAAGCAGTTGCTCCCAACGCCACTTGGGTACACTGCAGCATCCACCGAGAGGCTCTTGCTGCCTAAGGAATGCCTGACAGCTTGAAAGACGTTTTGGACACTACAGTGAAAATGGTTAACTTTGTTAATGATTCATTAATTATGAATGATGAATAAGCTAAATCATGCAGTCGCTGGAGGCTCCGGACTGGGGATCGTCTCTGGAGGCTCCGGACTGGGGATCGTCACTGGAGGCTCCGTGCCCTGTCCCACCCCTGGAGGCTTCTTTCCCTGGATCATCACCGGAGGCTTCTTGCCATGGATCATCACCGGAGGCTTCGTGCCATGGATCGTCTCTGGAGGCTTCGTGCCATGGATCGTCACTGGAGGCTTTGTGCCATGGATCGTCACTGGAGGCTTTGTACGTGGAGCCGGAACAGGTCTCACCGGACTGAGGAGACGTACTGGAAGCCTAGTACGGGGAGCTGCCACATGGATACCCACTTTAGCTCGGTGAGTGTGGAGAGCTGGCACAGGACGCACTGGGCTATGACGGGGCACTGGAGGCATAGTGCGTAGAGCCAGCGCAGGACACACTGGACCGTGGAGGCGCACCGGAGGTCTGGAGTGCAGAGCTGGCACAACTCGTCCTGGCTGGATACCCCCTGTAGCCCGGCAAGTGCGGGGAGCTGGAACAGTGCGCACCGGGCTATGAATGCATACTGGAGACACCGTGCGCATCACTGCATAACACGGTACCTGACCAGTCACATGCTCCCCACGGTAAGCACGGGGAGTTGGCTCAGGTCTAAACCCTGACTCTGCCAATCTCCCCGTGTGCCTCCCCAAAACATTTTTTGGGGCTGCCTCTCGTGCTTGCCTCGATGGTTTAACGAATCGTAACGTCGCCGTTCTGCTCTCGCTGCTTCTATCTCCTCCTTCGGACGCCGATACTCCCCGACCTGCGTCCAGGGCCCTTTTCTGTCCAGGATCTCCTCCCATGTCCACTCGTCCTTTTTTCCACGCTGCTTGGTCCTTTGGTGGTGGGGAGTTCTGTAACGTCTCTCGTCGGAAGGCATGGACCAAAGCGCAGCGTGGTAAGTGTTCATGATATTTTATTTCTCAAAAACACTCAAACAAAATAACAAAGTGAAAAACCGAAACAGTTCTGTCAGGTGCAGACACTAAACAGAAACTAACTACCCACCAAAACCCAACGGAAAAGGACAACTTATATATGATCCCCAATCAGAGACAACGATAGACAGCTGCCTCTGATTGGGAACCACACAAACATAGAAATAAAGAAACTAGAATGCCCACCCTAGTCACACCCTAGCCTAACCAAAATAGAGAATAAAAGCCTCTCTATGGCCAGGGTGTGACATCTGCAGTGAATTCAATGTGTCAAGATCCATTAAAAAATATATATATATTCAAATTATATATTCAAACAGACAAGTAATCTCCTCATTTACTTCCAAGGGGAAGTTTAGAGCTCAGCTGTATGAAGTTGAGACCCTTCTTGCTACAGCACAATCCATCAAAGGCAAAGTCTCCTACATCTATAGACTCCTTTCTGAGAAAGGAGGCTCCTCCTATGAAAATAATCTGGGAAAAGGACCTTTGTCTGACTATTAGCAATGAGTTATGGGCGGATGTTTGCAATAGGGTATACTGCTCCTCTACTAATGTAAAAATGAAATAATCAAATGTTTGTACAAATTATATTACACCCCAGTGAAACTCCATAGAATGAATACAGAATTTTATCCTGATTGTAAAAGATGTACCTCTGAAAGTGGAACCTATATGCATGTATTTTGGAGTTGTAGAGAGATGACCAAATTTTGGCAATCTATACATTCTACTGCACAGAAAATACTAGATGTACAGTTTGATATGACCCCATGTATCTATCTTCTTAATGCCCAGCAGGACTTTGTTCTTGATCCTGACAGAGAAAATGTGTTTATGACTATCACATACTTTGCTAAGAAATGAGTTTTCCTATTGTGGGCCTCTAATACCTCTCCTACATTTAAAATGTGGATTGACCAGATTGTTGACTTTCTCCCTCTTGAAAAGCTCACTTATGACCTCCACAAGAGACAGCCCAAGTTTGATAGACTCTGGTCTCCACTACTCAACTATATTTCAAATTGGACAGAGTGAATGGGGTGATTAGGGAAATTAGCAGATACATGTTGTGTAAGGTGCTGTAAAAACAAATTCTTTGCTCGTTGTCTCAGCTAAGGCTGGAAATAGCTAATAGGAACACTGATAGTGCTGCTGCAAGTTGGTTTGTTTTGTTTTACATTTTATTTGATTATATTATTTATGTCTGCCACATCTGTGTGTGGAATGTGTTTTGCTGGTTGAAAAACAAGAACACTTAATAAAACTTTAAATTGAAATAAATAAATTGTTTCCTCTTAACTTTTCCATTTTATGCATACAAATCTGAAACTTTACTACCCTTTGAGAACCACTAGTTACTTCTAGCACTCAGAGAAAGTAAATCTAGGCCTACAGTAAGCACCTTATTTGACAGTATCTGGGCTTATAACAGATACATTGATAAATAAAGTTTCCTTTTCATGTAAAAATACTTCTATATTCTGCATCTATGAAGTAGATGTGAAATATATTAGCTGAGAGACACACCAGCTATGGTCCAGGGGAGAACTGCATTCCCACATCCTTCAGAAAGATCTACAATGAAGAGAGAAACAGTGTCATTAGAGCAGTCTTTGAAGTCTTGCAATAACCACACTCCAACCGTCACACAACACAATTGCAAGCTGTGCACAAGTTAATATAGTCTACTAGAAAAAATATCTGCATGTTTTTTCTTTAAATTATCGCACCTCTGTTTCCCTCCTTTTTGGGTGACCTGCAACTTCTCGCTCACTCCTACCACCGTATTTCTGCTGACACACACCACAGTGATGTTTTTGGTGTGGTTTCCAACAGGCAGGCTGATGGTGTTGAGCTCCAGCAGTGGCTACTCTATGAGGGGTAAGGGAACACCCTGAGTGACACACACACACAGATAATGACCTCTGCCTGGACCACACACCCAGAGCCATTGAGCATCACAGGACGATCTGGAAAAAGACTTTGAAGAGAGAGGTATCAGTGATAGATTGATGTCAACATGACAGATAAGTGATTCCATGTCATGTCAATGTGTATGTTTCAATCAAGTTTGTACAATGCTGTTTGTACTTACACATTGGAGTTACAACAGTGGAAGCTGGAAGTCCTATGGAGGTGTTGAGCACACAAACTCCCCTGCATGTTCTCTTGTTAGAGATTGTGAGAGCGGCCAGTCCAGATTTTTTCTGTTCCAAAGCTGTTGTCCCATTCTTACTCCAGGTGAAGTTAGATGATGGTGTAATAGAATAAGGCCATTGTCACGATCGTCGTAGTGAGGAGACCAAGGCGCAGCGTGAGAGAAATACATCTTCCTTTTATTTTGACGAAGACGTAACACGAAACGAAACACTCTTACAAAAAACTAACAAAACAAACAAACGTGAAGCTATAAACGAAAGTGCACACACAAGCTACTAACGTTCAACATAGACAATTACCCACAAAAGCCTACTGTCTATGGCTGCCTTAAATATGGCTCCCAATCAGAGACAATGAATGACAGCTGTCTCTGATTGAGAACCATTCAGGCAACCATAGACTTACCTAGACACCTACACTCAACACAAACCCATATACTCTCCCAAAACCCCCTATACCATACAACCACCCCAGACGAGACAACTATACACAAACATCCCCCCTGTCACACCCTGACCTAACCAAAATATTACAGAAAACAAAGATAACTAAGGCCAGGGCGTGACAGCCATGCTCATGAAAAAAAATAGCGTCCTCCCTCATCTTAAATGGCACCGACCACCACTGAAATACACTGAGTGTACAAAACATTAAGAACATATTCCCAATTTTGAGCCTGGTACCTACTACCATACCCCGTTCAAAGGCACTTAAACATTTTGTCTTGCCCATTCACCCTCTGAATGGCACACATACACAATCCATGTCTCAATTATTTCAAGGCTTAGAAAACAAAGTGCTCACACAGTCAGTTAATCATGTTCATGAAATAGGGTCCACGCCACTTTGCCCTGCCAAACGCTCTACGGACTCGTCATCCAAACAGAGCGAGGCCCTGGCCTTGGTGAGCATCCTCACATGCTGGCATCCGCCATGCAGGCCGCCAGGGGCACAGGGATGTCTGACACCCCACCACAGAGCGAGGTGACCGCCCACACTGGGGCTTGAAGGCGTCCTTCTTCTGGGTGACACAGGGCTTGGGAGAGAGTGGTCAGGGCCAGGAGGAAAGTGTGGGCTCTGATCTCTGGGAGGTCTCTCTCCCTCTCATCCAGGAGGTTTGGGAAGTCAAGTTTCTCCAGACAGGAGGGACTCATCATGAACACCTTAGGCAGGGCCACCCCCTGGGCCTTCAGCACCTTCAGGCTGGCCTCCCGTCTCTCCAGGCTCTTCTCCGTGTCCTTCTCTGAGGTACACCATGTCCCTCTGCACCGAGAGAAACTCCAGGAACTCCACCACGCTGTTGGCCTGGAGACTCTGAGTGAACGCCATGACCACCATGTTGTACAGCAGGAACTTGACCCGCTCCATTTACGCCTCCGGGTCAAAGGGCGAGGCTGCGGGCATGGGTGGCAGGTCCCACAGGCAGAAGTCTGGGTGTTTGGGGTTGGGTAGATGGCCAGCTCTTCTGGAGTGGTGGTGTAGAGGTGGAGGGCGGTCCCTTCATCATCAGACCCCAGTTTACGGAGGGTGTTGATAAAGGCAGCCTCCTGGTCAGAGATCCGGAGATCCGGCCTGGTTGATCCGGCTTATCAGGAGGTCCTCCTCAACATCTTTGACGTAGAGCTTGTTGTTCTCGATGGACTCTTTGAAAGTCTCCAGGAGGTTCAGGCTGTCAGATACAGTATAACATCTGCCGTCATGGCTGCAGGAGACTGGAGGAAGGTCATTAGCATAGGGCATACAGCAAACACCACAAACCTGCTTCAATCCTGGATGATTTAAGAAACATTTTAAAACTAACTGAGAGAGACTTTGTTATTTCTTCAAACAACCAACCTTTATTTCATAAGAATTGCAGTAATGAAGCTGGACGACCCCACACTCTCGAGTGTAAGACCAAGAGCTTAATCATACAGAAAATACAGAGGTCTTATATAGGAGACCTAAAAATGCTTAGTCATGGCTGGTTCCACCCTTCCGGCAGATCGGGGCATCATAAGCTACCTTGTTTTCTTCTTGTGGTTATGTGTATCGGCTGTGTGAGGTCTTAGCGCACAAACAAGTGATAACGCCGCCAGTTCCGTTACTCCTTTCTGTTCAAGCTAGCCTCTGTTCTCTTCATATCTCCACACAGCTGTGCCCTTGGAAGATACAAAAAGAACAGGATGGACTGAAGAACTGTGGTCACTCTCAGAGGCTCTTTGTCTTATGCCACGTGACCAAGTAACTCAGAAGCAAAGATGATTTCTGTTCCTCAAGTTTATCTCGATCCCGAGTCGCCCCATGTACTTGACTATAGCCCTAGACCAGCTGCGGGGAGCTAAAGGGGAACCATCCTTTCTCAGAAGCACAGCACTGGTAGAATAGAAATGTCTTACTATTGTTAAGCATATAGTTGTTAACTTATCAATATGCATGCAGATATAGTAAACAAGGCAGGAAATACGTAATTTGTCCCTTAAACACTTTATTGATTTAATTCAATTAATCCTTGATTGGCAATTCAATTCATGTCCAAACACCAGAATACACACATATTTATCTGTCTCTTGAGGTCTGGGCAACATTATCCCTAACTGCTTAATTTGGAGATAAGTAGTGACATCTAAGCCTGCTATCAAAACTGTAGGAGGTTCAATAGATGGGTTGGTTGTTTAGAAACAAAACAGACTCGTTAGCAACTGTGACAAAGTGAAAATGTAGAGTTTCCATCAACCTGACTCGCGCTGCGTGCAACGTAATATCAAAGAACATCGCCGTTCGTGGTCAGAGTGGTGGGTGAAACCATTCACTTCAGAAAAGAATGTGATATTAATAAAGTTTCCTTTCATTATGTGTTATCGAATTCATAAAAATAATTACTCCCATTGTCGTAAGGTTGGCAATACGAGAGGTCTTCAGACTTAACTTTGTTATATTATTTTCCTTGAATGAACAACTAGTGGGTTTTGAGTGCTTCTCCCCTATTTGGAACGTTGGTCTGCCTCCTCTTCAGTCCGAGAGAGATATTCTGAGGGCAGGTTCATGTCTCCTTACGCTGTACACAAAAACTATTTAAAACTGTATAACACAATAGTGTCTTTTGAAAACTGGTTCATATATCCCAAAGTCATTAGCGAATGTGACTATGTACATATTTATTTTGCCGTTAATGTATTTAAAGCCTATTTCGTTAAATTAATCAAGTGTTTGCTGGCTTAGCTAGCCACATTAATGACGAGCTAACTAGCACCAGTCAGTGCACTGTAATTTTACGCTAGCAATTGCTAGCAGGGGATTTGTTGGTAATTCAAGGCTTCTTTAATGATATATTAAGTTCATGTTTATTTTCTTACTACATTAACATTTTTATATAAGAAGGGATGTACTTGTGCTCTGTATTTATGGATGGATGCCGCTTCACATTGAGGGCATGTACCATTACTGTTGCTCTTATTTTAAAGATATCTTGTGTCCTATCTAACCAGTGAACGTGTGGCTGTGACCATCCCGTCAAGGCCTGTCATCACTGCTTGATATTGTTTACTGTGTGTATATTTTACTGATATTTTTTAATTTTTCTAAACAAAATTAATTTATACTATACAATCACTTTGTGCATTCAGTCCAAGCGAGATATTCTGAGAGCAGTGAACATGTGGCTGTCACCATCCTGTCAATGCCTGTCATCACTGTTTGATATTTCCGTATGCCTATCTTCTGGCTATCAGTGGAGGCTCCTCAGAGGAGGAAGGGAAGGACCATCCTCCTCAGTGAATTTCATGAAAATATTTTTAAAGATGTAAAAAGTTATCCTTTTTATATTAAACTATATGAAATATAATCACATCACCCAATAATTGATTAAAACACACTATTTTGCAATGAAGGTCTACAGTAGCCTCAACAGCACTCTGTAGGGTAGCACCATGGTGTAGGCGGAGGACGCTAGCTTCCATGACCACCCAATCAAAGGATCAGAGAATGAATCTAGTACTGAAAGCATAAGCATAAGCTAGCTTGCACCACAGTGCATAAAATGTGGTTAGTAGTTGACTCAAAGAGAGAGAAAGACAATAGTTGAACAGTTTTAAACAAATTAATTTCTTCCAAAATGAAGGAGAAGGAAGAGATAGATAGAGATTTAGTCATTTTTTTCACATTGAATTTCACTTACATACCTAGCAAATGCAGCTACAGTATATAGTTTAGCCTAGTCAAACACCCTGTACTCAAACACCCTGTAAGAGCTAAACTGCTTACTGACTGTACAGTGTAACATTACTGCATGATTGTAGCGGGTTTACTAACGGGTTATTGCTATTAGCTATGTTGACTATGCCATTACTTTAGCTAATATGGTGACAACGATGTAGGCTGTGTAGCGGTAGTGATATGGTTTTGCTTGGAAAGGTTTCTTTGCCTGGTCACATGCAGCTGATGTGTTGTGCATTGAAGTCCACAAGCGAAGGGAAAAGGTGAGAGGAAGAGAGCGCATAGATGCGAGAAGGAATACAACGTTGCTGCTATGAAAGTGAACTGTGTTTACGAGGGATCAGGCCACCGATTCTGTTGAAAAACTTTTCTTAAACGGAAGCAAACGGAACAAAGCAGAGATAAACAAACCTGAATTTGCAACTGTTGGACTAATGATTACACCCTATATCAGCTAGATGCAGGCAAGAGTGTGCAAGGCTGTATTGAATGTGTAACTGTCTGTCCATATGTCACTGTCTGTCACCTGAAATTATTATCTCGACCTGTGTGCACCTACATTGTAAACTTTCATTCATAGGCTAGGTTGTAGCAATCACATTTTTATTTTTATTTTTTATTATTTATTACAAAAAACACAAGGAAGGGGTAACATTAAAGTATTAGAACATGAAGGACAAACAATAAAGCATCAAGACACTATCAAACATGTATCAGACTTTCCGCAACAGAGCCATCCTTATGTGTGAGGGTGCGTGTGCATGATAGTGATATAAAATATATGTCATAGTTTCCTTTTTCATGATCACAATCTTGTGAAACCCGAACCCTCCAAGATCCCCCCACAGTTCCCCAATAGCTGTTCCTCAACCATTCGAGACCCCTCCCACAGCCCCCCCCCCCTCCCCCGGAGATATATATTTTTTAAATACAATTAATTTCATTCCCCACCCCCAAGAACCACCCAATGCACCAACAACCAAGAGAATGAACTAAAGAGAATAAAGGAAAAGACAGAAGAAAACAGCAAACAACAATGCAAAAAAAATACAAAAATAATAATACATTTAAAACAAAGGACATCAAGGACAACTTAAATCATAACAGCAATGCCTACTTTATACACTGCTCAAAAAAATAAAGGGAACACTTAAACAACACAATGTAACTTCAAGTCAATCACACTTCTGTGAAATCAAACTGTCCACTTAGGAAGCAACACTGATTGACAATAAATTTCACATGCTGTTGTGCAAATGGAATAGACAAAAGGTGGAAATTATAGGCAATTAGCAAGACACCCCCAATAAAGGAATGGTTCTGCAGGTGGTGACCACAGACCACTTCTCAGTTCCTATGCTTCCTGGCTGATGTTTTGGTCACTTTTGAATGCTGGCGGTGCTTTCACTCTAGTGGTAGCATGAGACGGAGTCTACAACCCACACAAGTGGCTCAGGTAGTGCAGCTCATCCAGGATGGCACATCAATGCGAGCTGTGGCAAGAAGGTTTGCTGTGTCTGTCAGCGTAGTGTCCAGAGAATGGAGGCGCTACCAGGAGACAGGCCAGTACATCAGGAGACGTGGAGGAGGCCGTAGGAGGGCAACAACCCAGCAGCAGGACCGCTACCTCCGCCTTTGTGCAAGGAGGAGCACTGCCAGAGCCCTGCAAAATGACCTCCAGCAGGCCACAAATGTGCATGTGTCAGCATATGCTCTCACAAGGGGTCTGAGGATCTCATCTCGGTACCTAATGGCAGTCAGGCTACCTCTGGTGAGCACATGGAGGGCTGCGCGGCCCCACAAAGAAATGCCACCCCACACCATGACTGACCCACCGCCAAACCGGTCATGCTGGAGGATGTTGCAGGCAGCAGAACGTTCTCCACGGCGTCTCCAGATTCTGTCACGTCTGTCACATGTGCTCATGTGCTCAGTGTGAACCTGCTTTCATCTGTGAAGAGCACAGGGCGCCAGTGGCGAATTTGCCAATCTTGGTGTTCTCTGGCAAATGCCAAACGTCCTGCACGGTGTTGGGCTGTAAGCACAACCCCCACCTGTGGACGTCGGGCCCTCATACCACCCTCATGGAGTCTGTTTCTGACCGTTTGAGCAGACACATGCACATTTGTGGCCTGCTGGAGGTCATTTTGCAAATGTATTCCGTACAATATGCTATTATTCCCCAATGCCCCTATTTTGATATCTTCCCCATGCTTGTTGTAAACATATATAAACTTGTAGACAAATACGTAAAAAAGATAGACGAACAATAAACACATTAAATTATAAAACAGTTCTTGACAATAGAGAGAGAGGGAGAGAAGAGATGAGAAAGAGAGAAAAAGAGAGTGAGAGAAGAGAGCGAGATCAGGTGTGTGTGTGTATGTATAAGTCCGTATGTGTAAGCAAGCATGTAGTTGAGTACGTGTGTGTTCATATCCACTTCATAATGTTCAGATATTTTAAACACTTCCCATTCCTTCTTTTTTTTCGTAACCTGAAGTCCCTGTAGAATTTAGTACAGCCACGGTGTTATGGAGCTGTCTCGAAATAGCTGTCCTTCTATAAAGAGTTTGTCCACAATGATAAAGGCACGCCTACCATCCATCCTTTGTTGTCTTTGTACCGGATACAGTCTCTTACGACGTTCGTTTATCTCCTTTGAAAATTGGTCATTGAGACCGAATTTGGTCCCTTTAAGCTCCCTTCCTCTGCTTTTGATCAGCTCCTTTTGTTGGTAGTGTTCAAATTTTGCGATGATTGGTCGAGGATCCTTGGTCTTTTCGCTCCGAGCTCCAAGTCTGTGTACTCGGTGGAAAGCCACCTTGTTTACAGTTTCTATAGGAAGTTTCATTGCGGATTTCATGAATTCTCTGAATTATTGGTTGCGTCCCCAGGAATACCAGAAAAAAAATGATTTTCACGCATGCTACGACTGTGTATGTCTAGCAGCGTCTCCTTCATCAGCCTGTTTTCCCTGAGTAGACAATCCATGTTGGAATCGTGTATTTTTACCTTGGCTGTGAGTGTCTTGTTTTTCCTTTGGAGCTTGAGAATTTCACTCTGGCTGAACTCCAAACTCCCCCTTCAGCCCTGTTACCTCCTCACACAACTTTTCCATTGTG
This sequence comes from Salvelinus alpinus, assembly GCF_045679555.1. Taxonomy (NCBI): domain Eukaryota; kingdom Metazoa; phylum Chordata; class Actinopteri; order Salmoniformes; family Salmonidae; genus Salvelinus; species Salvelinus alpinus. The sequence goes on along the minus strand of NC_092089.1, from coordinate 48,514,626 downwards.
ACATGGATTCCAGCCAGCGCACTAGCCTCTACCTCAATGGTAAGTAAATCGTATGTGTCTGTAGATTAATCCGTTTTTCTTTAATTTGTCGGGTTAAAGTTATTTTGTGAGGTGGTCGGATCTTTCCACAAAGGAGTATGTTGTTCCTCCATAGCGTAAAGCTGTTGGTACTCGTCGATTTCCCTCAGGATCTTCTTGGTATCCAGATTGGCTCTATACTGCAACAAGTTGTTTTACGAAAAGATAACAATGAGTCTTTCCCACGACGACGACAGGTGTCTGTAGTACAGCCAGCTAGCACACAAAAAAGGAACACAAACTTGCAGTCCCAGCCGTAAAGGCTAACCGCGTTGTTGAATCCTTAGTGACAAAACTTTAGTTCCGATTTAATGAAAAAGTTTTAATGTAAACAACAAACCGAGTGTAGACAGTACCGTGTCCTGTTGTGCGCTCTGATGACGTCTCTCTCGTAACGTCAACTTTATTATCCAGAGACTGAACATTTGCGAGTAATATACTCAGAAGCGGTGGTTGATGTGCGCGCCTCCTGAGTCGGACTAGAAGACCACTACCTCTCCTCCACAGGCGTTGTTTTGGGCCGGCTTCTGGAATCCGTTCAATCGCCCTGGTTGGTGTGAACAAAGGCTCCACTTTAGGAAAGTTGTATTCCTGGTCATAATGCTGGTTGTGCTGGTGAGTTACCGCTGCTCTGATATCCAATAGTTCTTCCCGGCTGTATGTAATAACACAGAAAGAATTCTGGGCTAACAATGTAAGAAATAATACATAAAAAAACAAAATACTGCAAAGTTTCCGAAGAGCGAGGTAGCCCTCTCTGTCGGAGTCATTGTATTTACTTCGGATTGTGTGTATTGTTAGATATTACTTGTTAGATACTACTGCACTGTTGGATCTAGAAACGCAAGCATTTTGCTCCACCCATAATAACATCTGCTAAACACGTGTATGTGACAAATACAATTTGATTTGATTTGACTGCCTACCTTAATATGGTAATGATTCTGCATCAAAACTCAGCGTGGCAGATAATGTATTCTCTGTTTCCCCACTGGATCTACGTCTCATCAAGCGGCGGCGTCACAGACACTGGGAATCTTCCATTTCAACTGCTCCTCCTCAACACTTAATGCCACCCCCTTTGTGAAGTAGCGGTGTGTGGGTGAAACCACTGGGGAAGCCAAAACCCCCTCAAAAAAGCCATATTACAACCTGTGTGTTGTGATAATTGAGTTGTTTGCTCTATAGTCCGTTAATTCATATGCCTTGCCACTGTGACATGTAGGCCTAAAGGCCGAGACCATAAGAAGCAACAGTGGCAAATTCAACCATACCTTTGTTTTATCGCAAAACCGGAGAGCAACCTCTGTCCAGTGAAGTCCACAAAGCATATTGCATGTACTATCGTGGAAAATTACAAACTTTGTTATGCACATGAGCTATATGAGCAAAATGATAGGCCTACAAATGCGAAAGGTTTCTGATCAGTGATAGATGAGCAAACAAATAGATGAGCTATACCACCTCCCCTTATATGCCCAGCCAGAAACCAATTAATCAAATAGCCTATGGAGATGGAGATTCAGCGAAACAAAATCATATTGATTGACTCAAGTCAGTGAAGTCACAGGCTTTTGGTCGGGAGTAGGCCTAGGCTACTAAGATACTGCAAGTGAAGAGCAAAATGATCCACTTGTTAAACTACATATCATGCTGGCAAAATGTTCTACTCAGTGCTAATAAATAAGCCAACTGGAAAAGATGATCATGGGCATCGCTGACCTTAGTTTAGCTAACATTTCCCCAGCCTAATTGCAGCATAACCAATAGCCTATCCAAACGGAGATTCAGTGAAAACATAAATCTGATAATGATTGATGTATTAAGACTAGTCCCCACTCTTGCCACTATTGAAAGTGGGTAGGCTATTGCTTCAAATGTAGGCTATTATAAAAATGTGATGACTTTGTAAGTTTCAGTAAGCAACAATTTGATGCCTTCAATTGCATTATCCTACATTATAACAATATTTTCATCATTCAGTGATATTTATTCCCACAGTAAGAAAGTAAATGCCACCTCAGCATTACGGATACAATTCAACCGGCTCTGAAAGTTTGAAGTGGCCGTACAGAATTTATTGTCATGCAGCCTCCACAGACTTCAGGGCTTTCATACTTCTTGCGCTTAGCAGAGCAGAGCTATTGTGAAGGAAGTTGTCAAGTGAGTTTGTGTTTATAGAGGATGTACCGCCTCCACCTACCGTCAACCAATCATGTCAATACGGAGCTATACAGAGCCCTCCACAAACGGTGCCCACAAACTGTTAGGGTCTACATAAAGCTGTCCCAACAGCAGAGCTTTCTTTTCAGCACCATGGAGTGAATCCTTACCACCTCTACACCTGGCTATCAGCGGAGCCTTGTCTGGCAGCGAAACAGTTCATTCAGCCTCATTTACTGTTTTTTTAACATAGCTGTCACGATGTGCGCAACTGGTTGAAGGTAAGTCAGGCGCAGGAGAGCAGAGATGGGTGATAACAGGCGCACTTTATTCATGCCCAAGGAAAACAGCAATAACGCCCAAAGTACACAAATGGTACAATAAACAAAACACACGGGTCAAAAACATACCCGGCGCAAACCAGCCTGATACGAACCACACGTAACAAACAAACAATTCCACACATAGACATGGGGGGAACAGAGGGTAATATACATTTATTCAGATGAGGGAATGTGAACCAGGTGTGCGGAAAACCAAGACAAAACAAATGGAAAATGAAAGGTGGAGCGGCGATGGCTAGAAGACCGGTGACGTCGACCGCCGAACGCCGCCGAACAAGGAGAGGGACCGACTTCGGCGGAAGTCGTGACAATAGCTGATATGGCTGACTTGCTTAAACAAATGTGGTTTCTACTGATGTACAAACTATGGCATAAGGGAACGATGAGAGGATAAGAGGAAATCCGTTATTTCGATTAAGACATTAATGAGCGAGCTAAGACCGACGTAGTCAATATAACTATGTGTTCAGCACTTTTGAAATGTACAGCAACATAATTCAGAACATGGGCTGTTCTTACAGTATTCTCACTGTACACCAAGTCAGAACTGTAGGATAAATAAAGGGGGCATATAAGCAGACAATGACAGCTCTCACAATATTCGATAATGACATTTCTCTAAAACAGGCTACAGGCTACATGTGCACCACCAAGTCAGATCAGTAGGCACAGTTATGAGGGGGAAAGGGAACAAATTATTAGGGTGAGGCACATGGGCTACTAACAGCTTACTACACAACATACACTTAGTATTACTTTCTTAGATACAGTATACATAGCTCCCTGGCATATTACATTATTTATGCAGCAGCATACAATACATTTTTGGACTCACCTTGTTGTGCTGTGCTCACTTGAACAGGAAGGTGGCACGGCGGTCCTTCTTATGGGAAAATTTTGTCATCAAACTTTGTCACCAAAGTCTGGTATTCTCTGGATTTATGGTGCTTTTCAAGACAACTGGGAACTCTGAAAAAAACAAGGTCGAATCATGATGTCAGTGATCTTCAAGTCGGAGCGCTAGAAAGAGGCCCGAGTTCCCGACTCGTAATTTAGAGTTGGATGACCGTTCAAAATGTATTTTCCCAGTCAGAGTATTTTTCAGAGTTCCCAGTTGTCTAGAACTCACTGAAGTCTGCGATTTCCCAGTTCCAAGTTTCCAGTTGTTTTGAATGCGTCAGAAGTCATGCTGAATTGACAGCATGGCCAATGTTTTCAACCTTTTCTGGCCCATGGTTTTCCATGTGAATGTTTATCCTTTTAAGCTTGGAAAAAAAGACCCTCAAACCCACACTTGGACCACACACCCGCTCCACTGAATAGCAGGCTAGTGATTGCTTTGCAAGTTAGCCACTGATTCCTTCCAAACCACTCGCTGTTGAATTTGCAATTTCTAACTTGTTGTGTAACTCTTATGTCCAATGGTCGATGAGTACCGAAATGTTTTATGTATAATTTCTCTTCATATGACAAGGATTGAAAAGGATTGCAAGTAAATTGTCAACTTGATTCATGATGATGACTGCTTGTCTAGCTTGCTAGCTAAGATTTTGAAAGTATGATGTTGACATGTGTCCAATCAAAGCTGATGTCGTGTCTTTGGCTATGCCGGATTAAGTGTTATGACATGCTATTCTATAAAATACTTTCTCAGTAATTAATATTACCTGATTGAACTAATCATGTAAATGTAATTAACTAGAGAGGAGGGGCACAAAGAAAGAATATGTATAGAGCTGTTATCTTCCGAATAAACTCTTAAAGACCTAGTAATATTTTACATCAATAGCAGTCAATATTAATCGTCACCTTATTTCAGTCTCATCTGAAAGTTGTAAATTCTTGGTTATCTTCACGAACGCTGGTTAACATTTACATTTACATTTAAGTCATTTAGCAGACGCTCTTATCCAGAGCGACTTACAAATTGGTGCATTCACCTTATGATATCCAGTGGAACAACCACTTTACAATAGTGCATCTAACTCTTTTAAGGGGGGGGGTTAGAAGGATTACTTTATCCTATCCTAGGTATTCCTTAAAGAGGTGGGGTTTCAGGTGTCTCCGGAAGGTGGTGATTGACTCCGCTGACCTGGCGTCGTGAGGGAGTTTGTTCCACCATTGGGGTGCCAGAGCAGCGAACAGTTTTGACTGGGCTGAGCGGGAACTGTACTTCCTCAGAGGTAGGGAGGCGAGCAGGCCAGAGGTGGATGAACGCAGTGCCCTTGTTTGGGTGTAGGGCCTGATCAGAGCCTGAAGGTACGGAGGTGCCGTTCCCCTCACAGCTCCGTAGGCAAGCACCATGGTCTTGTAGCGGATGCGAGCTTCAACTGGAAGCCAGTGGAGAGAGCGGAGGAGCGGGGTGACGTGAGAGAACTTGGAAAAGTTGAACACCAGACGGGCTGCGGCGTTCTGGATGAGTTGTAGGGGTTTAATGGCACAGGCAGGGAGCCCAGCCAACAGCGAGTTGCAGTTATCCAGACGGGAGATGACAAGTGCCTGGATTAGGACCTGCGCCGCTTCCTGCGTGAGGCAGGGTCGTACTCTGCGAATGTTGTAGAGCATGAACCTACAGGAACGGGTCACCGCCTTGATGTTAGTTGAGAACGACAGGGTGTTGTCCAGGATCACGCCAAGGTTCTTAGCACTCTGGGAGGAGGACACAATGGAGTTGTCAACCGTGATGGCGAGATCATGGAACGGGCAGTCCTTCCCCGGGAGGAAGAGCAGCTCCGTCTTGCCGAGGTTCAGCTTGAGGTGGTGATCCGTCATCCACACTGATATGTCTGCCAGACATGCAGAGATGCGATTCACCACCTGGTTATCAGAGGGGGGAAAGGAGAAGATTAATTGTGTGTCGTCTGCATAGCAATGATAGGAGAGACCATGTGAGGATATGACAGAGCCAAGTGACTTGGTGTATAGCGAGAATAGGAGAGGGCCTAGAACAGAGCCCTGGGGGACACCAGTGGTGAGAGCACGTGGTGCGGAGACAGATTCTCGCCACGCCACCTGGTAGGAGCGACCTGTCAGGTAGGACGCAATCCAAGCGTGGGCCGCGCCGGAGATGCCCAGCTCGGAGAGGGTGGAGAGGAGGATCTGATGGTTCACAGTATCAAAGGCAGCCGATAGGTCTAGAAGGATGAGAGCAGAGGAGAGAGAGTTAGCTTTAGCAGTGCGGAGCGCCTCCGTGACACAGAGAAGAGCAGTCTCAGTTGAATGACTAGTCTTGAAACCTGACTGATTTGGATCAAGAAGGTCATTCTGAGAGAGATAGCAGGAGAGCTGGCCAAGGACGGCACGTTCAAGAGTTTTGGAGAGAAAAGAAAGAAGGGATACTGGTCTGTAGTTGTTGACATCGGAGGGATCGAGTGTAGGTTTTTTCAGAAGGGGTGCAACTCTCGCTCTCTTGAAGACGGAAGGGACGTAGCCAGCGGTCAAGGATGAGTTGATGAGCGAGGTGAGGTAAGGGAGAAGGTCTCCGGAAATGGTCTGGAGAAGAGAGGAGGGGATAGGGTCAAGCGGGCAGGTTGTTGGGCGGTCGGCCGTCACAAGACGCGAGATTTCATCTGGAGAGAGAGGGGAGAAAGAGGTCAAAGCACAGGGTAGGGCAGTGTGAGCAGAACCAGCGGTGTCGTTTGACTTAGCAAACGAGGATCGGATGTCGTCGACCTTCTTTTCAAAATGGTTGACGAAGTCATCAGCAGAGAGGGAGGAGGGGGGAGGAGGGGGAGGAGGATTCAGGAGGGAGGAGAAGGTGGCAAAGAGCTTCCTAGGGTTAGAGGCAGATGCTTGGAATTTAGAGTGGTAGAAATTGGCTTTAGCAGCAGAGACAGAAGAGGAGAATGTAGAGAGGAGGGAGTGAAAGGATGCCAGGTCCGCAGGGAGGCGAGTTTTCCTCCATTTCCGCTCGGCTGCCCGGAGCCCTGTTCTGTGAGCTCGCAATGAGTCGTCGAGCCACGGAGCAGGAGGGGAGGACCGAGCCGGCCTGGAGGATAGGGGACATAGAGAGTCAAAGGATGCAGAAAGGGAGGAGAGGAGGGTTGAGGAGGCAGAATCAGGAGATAGGTTGGAGAAGGTTTGAGCAGAGGGAAGAGATGATAGGATGGAAGAGGAGAGAGTAGCGGGGGAGAGAGAGCGAAGGTTGGGACGGCGCGATACCATCCGAGTAGGGGCAGTGTGGGAAGTGTTGGATGAGAGCGAGAGGGAAAAGGATACAAGGTAGTGGTCGGAGACTTGGAGGGGAGTTGCAATGAGATTAGTGGAAGAACAGCATCTAGTAAAGATGAGGTCAAGCGTATTGCCTGCCTTGTGAGTAGGGGGGGAAGGTGAGAGGGTGAGGTCAAAAGAGGAGAGGAGTGGAAAGAAGGAGGCAGAGAGGAATGAGTCAAAGGTAGACGTGGGGAGGTTAAAGTCACCCAGAACTGTGAGAGGTGAGCCATCCTCAGGAAAGGAACTTATCAGGGCGTCAAGCTCATTGATGAACTCTCCAAGGGAACCTGGAGGGCGATAAATGATAAGGATGTTAAGCTTGAAAGGGCTGGTAACTGTGACAGCATGGAATTCAAAGGAGGCGATAGACAGATGGGTCAGGGGAGAAAGAGAGAATGTCCACTTGGGAGAGATGAGGATCCCAGTGCCACCACCCCGCTGACCAGAAGCTCTCGGGGTGTGCGAGAACACGTGGGCAGACGAGGAGAGAGCAGTAGGAGTAGCAGTGTTATCAGTGGTAATCCATGTTTCCGTCAGTGCCAAGAAGTCGAGGGACTGGAGGGAAGCATAGGCTGAGATGAACTCTGCCTTGTTGGCCGCAGATCGGCAGTTCCAGAGGCTGCCTGAGACCTGGAACTCCACGTGGGTCGTGCGCGCTGGGACCACCAGGTTAGAGTAGCAGCGGCCACGCGGTGTGAAGCGTTTGTATGGTCTGTGCAGAGAGGAGAGAACAGGGATAGACAGACACATAGTTGACAGGCTACAGAAGAGGCTACGCTAATGTAAAGGAGATTGGAATGACAAGTGGACTACACGTCTCGAATGTTCAGAAAGTTAAGCTTACGTTGCAAAAAATCTTATTGACTAAAATGATATAGTACTGCTGGCTGGTGAAATAGGCTAGCTAGCAGTGGCTGCGTTGTTGACTTTGTTTGAAAGTGTAGCTGGCTAGGTAACCTCTAACTGGCTAGGTAACCTCGACAATTACTCTAGACTACACAATTATCTTGGATACAAAGACGGCTATGTAGCCAGCTAAGATCAAACAAATCAAACTGTTGTACTGTAATGAAATGAAATGTAATACTACCTGTAATACTACCTGTGGAGCAAAGCGGAATGCAACTACTCGCTCCAAACCAAACCGGAAGTGCGTATCGTAGAGGGAGAGGCAATAGAAGTGTTGTTTCTTGTATTATTGTCTTTTGTGTCTTTAGAGGACTGCTTCACCTTAATGTCCCCTTTCCCTTTTCTTCTGTCCTTATTTTGTCCCACTTTGTTCCTTCTTTGTCCCTTCTTCTCTTCTGCCAACTAGACACTCCTTGTTAGCTAGCTAGCTTCTTTCAGGAATGTCCCTAGCAACTGCCTAGCAACAGGTAAACAACTTAGCTAGCTAAGAAAACGGTATAATTTTATGAAAAATTGTTACTTTTTCAAAAGCCTTTCTTCTTTGTTTGCTGCTTGTTTGGTCTCCTATTCAGTTTGCAGTTTTCTTTAGATTTTTTTTTTTTTCGATGTACTTTACTCTAAAAAAACATTTAAATTTCAATATTTGTAGGAGCTCATCTTTTCAGCTGCTGCTGCTTAATTTGGAACTCCGGAACCAGTAACCAGTGATTTAACAAGTTGAATCAGCAATACAAAATTGGGTTGAATTATTTATTTACTAAATACCTAACCATTCACACAGAATTACATATACACAGAATGAATCACACCTTGATTACAAATTACGTCATAAAGGAAAACGTCCCTAGCGGGCGGAACAGATATGACAGCTTGTTACACAAAAGAAAAGGGGCTGGGTTTGAGTGAAAGAGCGGGAAGACTGAGGAACAAAGGGCGAAGCTGTGCTATCGTAAATACAATATCTTATGCATTCTAAAATACCGCCCATTTGGAAAAGGAAAATGCAATAAATATTTACTCTGAGCTGCGCTTCGGTAGGTTGGTGGTAGATGGATGGCCGTGTTGCCCAACCGGATCCTTTGTCCTTTGAAGAATGTCTCTGCTGCTGCTGCTGGGTGGTAGACGGGATACTCTGTCTGTCCTAATTTACGTTTGCAGCTGCTGTTGCTAACTCAACGTCTAGGAGGTATCACTTCTATAGTGAATAAGAGTTCAAAGTTCATACCATTCGCAACCAAAGCTCATGCTGAGGTTGGCTTAGTTCTGTAGTTGACATGTTATCTGAACCATTCTGACATCTGAATTTTCGTCAATGGCTTATATAGTGGAGGGAGAAGGGTGTGTCTGAAAATGTTATAACCCATGTCTCTTCACAGGGGCGGGCCACTGGTTGAGCAGAGGGCCCTAAACTTATGAAAACCCAAATCTCTTATTTGGATGCTAAAATTACATTTCATCTCTTCACAAATAATTTCATATTCAAACATTTGAATTAAACAACAATTCCATGTGAATCCGATACCTCTGATGTGGAGACTTTCCACAGTAGAGTTTATGTCATTCTATCATTGATGAGAATGTGCCAGATGACAACCGAACTGACATAATATACCTTAAGTACCACCGCATATGTTCACTTGGTCGGATTACCAGAATATAGTTCATTTCCCCCCAACTTCTGATGTTCCCAGAATCTCTATGTTAACCAAAGGGGGTTTCTAATGTCACATCAGTAGAGTAGGGAGAGGAAAGGGGGGAAGAGGTATTTATGACTGTCATAAACCTACCCCCAGGCCAACGTCATGACACTGATTTGATATCATTTTATCTGTAGCCAATGACCTTGAGCCTTCTTGGATGGGCATTTCTAATGTAAATCTATGGCAGCACCCAATGAGCTTGAATTGTCGAGCTCTACCCATAGATTTTTCGGTGCCGTAGTGTCCCCATGTGTGACAGAACACTGAGCCAATTGTGGCTTAACTAGAGAACATTACCAAACCCTACGCTCTATATTTTCTGCTGGCTGCCCCACCACCACAGAAATGACTGAGCTAGGCTGAAACACCTGCATTTTGGAGCTGCCTTACTCAAGAAAGCAAAAAAGATACCATGTTTTTTAACTCAATTATCTTTTTTTTTTTTTACATTGTTTGCATACTGATATGTGACACGTATTAATGTCAAAATAACATCCAAAACAAGCAACAGCAAAAAATGTAAATATATATTTTTTTGCTAAACAGGTAAGGCTCTGCCCCACCTGCCTTGAAAGACGGGTCGCCACTGGATAGTGGACTCTAGAGCCCAAAGGCCGGTTGTAGCACAGGCAGAGCCATTGAGGACTTAAACTATTTTGAAGTAGTCAACTGGGTGGGACTTCCTATGGGTTAAAAACTTCTTCAGGATTGGTGGGTCCTCTGCGGGACAGTTGAGCTAACATAGGCTAATGCTTAGCATGAGGTTGTAAGTAACAAGAACATTTCCCAGGATATAGACATATCTGATATTGGCAGAAAGCTTAAATTCTTGTTAAACTAACTGCACTGTCTAATTTATAGTAGCTATTACAGTGAAATAATACCATGCTATTGCTTGAAGAGAGTGCACAGTTTTGAACATGAAAAGTTATTAATAAAGAAATTAGGTACATTTCGGCAGTGTTGAATGTTGAACATAAATGCAATGGTTCATTGGATCAGACTAAAACTTTGCACATACACTGCTGCCATCTAGAGGCCAATATCTCAATTGCACCCGGGCTGGAATAATACATCATGACCTTTCTCTTGCATTTCAAAGATGATGCTACAAAAACAAAGAAAAAAACGGTTGTTGTCATCAAAGATGATGAGGGGAACTCAGTCAGGGTCTCAGCTTACTGTTGAGAGTTAGAATAGTAGAATAAACAAGGTGTAATTTCGAAATTTGGTTGTGCATCAGCAGTTTCTCTCTTGTTATGTCAGTCACTGATAGTTACTCAATTAGCCCATGTCAGCAAAAAAAAAAAGATTGGTAAGTTAGTCTAGCGGCCAGCTATCTAAACTTGTAGTTATCATGGTTGAGTTATCGACCGAGGGGGCCCCATTGATTATGTTAGTCATTCTCACTCAGCGATCATATTAAAAGCTGCAAACATTTCTCTTCACCCTATGGCAAAATGTGTAAAATTGCAGGAAATTAACTCTAAAACCTATTTTTTTTCCCTCCACCCTCAAGAGGGGAGACGTAAAATGTTGTGCTCGCAAGGTGGTGGAAACAACATTTAACTTGGGGCCTCCAAAAGGCTAGGGCCGGCTCTGACTTCATGTGTGGGTATGCAGACCTCTGAGCCACTGCGGCCCCCTGTGATGATTTTTTTCTTGTGGCCTCCACCCCCATCAAAGTTGCCGATTCCTGATTTATACCATTGGTAGCCTATAATTACTGTTGAATGAAATATGGTAAGTTGGGAAAAATACTATTTATACATTCTTTTAACAGGTTTCAGAGAACAAACAAATGAAAATACAAAAAAAAGATTAAGTGAGCTAGTGCCTCAATGTAAAACAATACTGCAATAATGCACAGTTATGAATAGAAAAATATTCTCATAAACGGGTTAGCTGACAATGTCATTAAAACGATACACACGCTTCAATGGGGCAGAAGGCCGTGTGTTGTCGTGATTCTGGATGGCCAGATATCTAGCAACAACAACACAATGCTGCCATGTGGCGAATTGTAGGTGGCTCGTTTCAGCAAGTTTTATGTTGTTCGTGAAATGTATTTTTTTTGTGTGTTATTTGCTAATTTGGCACAAAATAAAATGCTACCTAGCTAACCAGACAACTAACAATGTATTTGAGAAAAAACATGTGCTCATTGTACAAATGTATTTATATTTTTAAACATTGGAGACTAAATATAGTTTACATGTTGTCAACAATCTAAGCCAACCCGTCTGTTTTACCTTATAGTTGTGCGCGCATCTGTTTGGTTGCTAAACAACCAACCCGTCTATAGCACACAACTTTTAAAAGCACAATGTACTTTTTTTCTTGATTCATTTCATTTGAGCTCTCTGGCTAGCCCAAAATGAGAATTCTTAAATAACATTTTGCCAACATTTTCGCCAGTGTATCAGTATTCTATTTACAGAAATATATTGATTACATCCACACATACTACCTAATATCCCCACCCACTTGTCAAATCTAATGCAAAAATGAAAGGAAAGAGGAGAAAAAAAAGAAATGGTTTGACCTCTTTACTTTTCCAAACCACATCTTTGTCCTTCCTCATGGTGACAAAACACAATCGTTACAAAAGTAAAATGACACTTCCTTGAAAAACTTTACAAAAACATTACCAAAATTTCCTTCTATGTACAACTAGAAAATAGTCTTATTGATAATGTACAACCACCAGATACATACAGTACTATCTGACACAGGGCTGTAAAATAAAGCATTTACCAAAACTATTAACTACAGTAGTTTCAGTTATTAAACAACATCTCTGTACTATCGTAAAACATTCAAACTGGATTCAGCACATGAGGAAACAACACCAAAACTACAGTAGTTTCAGTTGAACAAAAGTCCCATTATCAACATAAAACTTTCTATCTGGATTCAGGAAATGATATAAGAACACATGGCTGTACAATACTGTATGCTATCCCCCACGTTTCTAGCGAAATTGCTGTGTCACTCACCACCACCCATAATAGCCTTGACGTTGGAGTAAAGTCTTGTATCCTCATCTGTCTCTGCTGCTGGCTTACCGTTCTCTTTCTCCACGTCCTTCCCCATCCTCATCATTCCACTCCCCTCTCCTCCATCTTCATCCCCTTCATTCTTCTTCTCTCGTTTGATTTTGGCGTACTCTGACTCTGCGGTGGTGGTCTTCTTCTCTGCCTCCTCAGGAGTCTTCTTCTTCAGCAGGGAGTAGTTGATGCTGGCGTAGTCCACTTCATTTGGTTCTTCCCTTGTGGAAGATTTTCCCGCGGCTCCACTGGTCTGGGTCCCTCCGTTTTCAGCTCCCTCCCTCAGCACCACCTGCAGAGGGGTCTGTTCACCCCCAACAGCCTGTCCTGCATCCATCTATGGAGTACATTACAGAAAGCACTGTGTTAGGAGTCTTTTATTAGCTTGGTGGTCCCAGATCTGCTTATGCTGTCTTGTAAACTCCTGTTGGCATGTCAATGCTAACTGAATGTTGGTTAAGCTGATTAAAGAAATGAACTGATACTGCACCTGTTGGTCTTCACATGCCACCATCTCCAGGTTCATGAAAGGGCTTTTGGAGTCTGAGTCCTTTGAGATCCTCTGTTTTTGTCTAAGGAAAATATTAGTAATGACATTTCTCAATAACTATATTCTGGAGGGGTTAGCAAGCACTTCCATTACAACATGGTGCAAGGCATTGGCACTTTTGACAATGTATCTGATTCTCTTGATAGTACTTCTGAATTTCTAAAGACAATCTGCAATTGATTTTAAAAACAACACTCAGTTAACACTAACTGTACTTCAGTAATAGAATGCATGTACCTTTTACATTTCCCTGTCAAACACAGGAAGATACAACAGATGGTGGCTGAGAAGGCTGCACCAATCGCAAATGCAGCAATCAGTGATGGGTTCAACAGCATAGCCAAGATGTCTTTAGACACTTCCTCTATGAAGAGAACAAAGCATGTACGTTTTTAGGAGTGGCTCACAATACTTTGTATCCTCTGATTTTCTTTTTAAATGAAATAATAACATTATATTTTCTCACTCAAAGCATATAAATCCTCTATGCTACATACACAATGGGTGGGATTGGGAAAGCTGTTGCTCTCTAACAAAGTAAGAACTTATACCTTTACCTCCTTGCTTTCCTTGGCTCTCTTTTTGGGTGACTTGCAGCTTCTCTCTCACTCTGCCCACTTCATTTGTGCTGACACACTCCACAGTAGTGTTGGTGTGGTTTCCGACATGCATCCTGATGGTGGTGTTCACTGAGGACCTCAACACTGATTTAGTGAGGGAGTACTTCTCAGTGTTAAGCCAGCCTATGAGAGGTAAGGGGACCCCCTGACTGACACACACACAAGTCATGAACTTGGCCTGGATGACACACCCAGAAGCATTGAGAATCACTGGATGGTCTAAAGAGAGACAGAGGGGGAAGATATATCATGGACAATTTCAAGTAAACATGTTTCAAGCTATTTTTAATCAGGTTTGTACAGTGTTGTTTGTACTCACACATCACAGTGACAACAATGGAAGCTGTCAGATTCCTGTTGAAGTGTTGAGCTTTACACACATACTCCCCTGCATGTTCTCTTGTCATGTTAGAGATGGTGAGAGCGGCCAGTCCAGAGTTATTCTGTTCCAAAGCTGTTGTTCCATTCTTACTCCAGGTGATAGATGGTGGTGGTGGGTAGCTGTCAACAAAGCAAGACAGATTCAGGGTATCACCCTCTCTCACTGTGTTACTACCAGAGATCTTGGGTTCCTTCACATCTAGAAAATAAAGTATATAATCAGTTAATCATGGTCATGAAAATAACTGTTGAAGCACAACAAAAGGTTGGGTTGTTCAAAGTAAGGTCAGATGATGTAGGCTACTTACGAGTCACATTCAAAGTCACTGTCTCCTCAGTGGTGATGTTCCCTTTGAATGTCACTTGGCACGTGACCTTGGTGGTGTGGTGCTCTGCTGAAGGTGTAAAGTTCAAAGTTGAGAAGTGGGTTGTTGTGACGTTGGTCAGATCCTCTCTCTTTTGTATAGTGGTGTTGTCTCTGAGCTCAGTGATGTTGTCTCCTGTCCCTCTCCATGTCCATGTGATGTTAGGAGGAGTTCCAGAGCAGATCCCCGGGGCGGTGCAGGTCAGGGTCGCTGGTTCTCCTTCTGTCAGAGGAGGAGTCAACACTGAGGGCTTCTGGGTCAGAGCTGGAGACAGGAAATAGAAACACAGACTGAGGCCTAGATTCAATCAGGATCGTGGAAGATCCGCACAATAGTGTGATTTACATTTAGAGGGAATGTTCCTGTATTCATGGTAAATGCACGTTGGCTCAATAGGAATTTACCTTTACATTTAAGTCACGCTATAACATGGATTTTGTATCCATGTAGAAAACAGCAGAAACATATACTCATATAAAGTATGAAATCATAGTGCCGGTTTAGAAAAATAAGCACTTTGAAATGGGAGACTTGGGGAATCTTGGACTTTGTAAATTGGATCTACGTATGTTGCAGTCAGTGTACATGATTAATTACACTAAAGTAATACTCATGTCACTGTAACTAACAGTAATAGTCATGCTGTACCTTTCACTGCAATTTTAACTTTCTCTCGGGATGTAAATTTACTTCTATTTCCACTGTTAAATGTTCCGAACAGTCTTAATTGATAGTCTCCGTCATCAGTCTTAGTGATGTCGTTGATGATTATACTGCAGTTCTTCTTTGTCACGTCTGTCTCCAGTAGTGACACTCGCCTTCTATAACCCTCCTGAGCTTTAGAGGAATTTCTTGAGTGGAAAATAGAGTCCTTGTCGACTTGCATAGAAAGTTGTGTATCAGGGCATTTCAACCATATTGCTGAGTGAGCAGTGAAGTTATCAAGGTGAGTGAACGAACATGGAATAACAGCACATAGTCCAGCCTGTGGTGTTATCTCTGCTGGACTGAAGGTGATGTTGATTGGTGCTGGAGGGGCCTTATCTGACGGAGGGAAATTAATACAGTCATGAGTAATACAAGAAGCACTGATACTACTTCACTTGTTCGTAAAAAAATAAAAATATGACATAGTATCTGTTGGGATGTATGCCAAATGTATATTAACAATAGTAGTGATAAAATGACCTTACTTTGGCATGTGGTTCTCTCTGTCAGAGAGAGAAGTAGAGCTGCCCAGATTAGGACCCACATCCTGCCTCTACTGCCTCGATGAATCAACCACAACACCGGGGTCTCTCTCCTCTTTCTCTAATGGTCACTATCTCTGTCTCTGTCTACTGGTCTGGAGCACAAGACGAGTGTGAAATAGAATATGAAATGGTGTTGTGATAATAACAACATATAGCAGTACACATCGGATATGAATATTTCATTACACCTTTATGAGTGCTACATTGGCATTCATAACAACCTTCTTAGCACTTTTATTCAACTAAGATGTATTTTGCTGTAATGCCTAGAGAGGATGTCAAAGAAACATTTATGGTCACAGTTCATATGAATGCCTTCTTCACAATTGCTCATAAATATATTTAACTGCATTCATAAATATTTATTCTTATGCTATTTTAAGCCTTATGAAGCAATGTGTTTTAATTCCATAAATGAATAATATTACCATTACATTACATAGCCATAATCAAGTTTTAACAGTCATTCAATGTAACGAGGCAAAAATATATAGTGGTTCAATAGCTTGTCTTTTGATCCATGCAGAGAATAAGACTGAATCAGCACATTACCTCTCTCTGTGTGCTCTCTCTTCCTATTGACTGTGAGCCCTGTGTGAGTCCCTGATGGGTGTGAACTGTCACTTCATGTCCCCAGTCAGTTACTCCTCCCTCTAACCTGGTGCTGCAATCCAGGAAGTCCCTCTGTACTGCATACCACCCAGCCATACTGTACTGTATCTAGACCATAATCAACCCAAACACATCAACTAACCAATCAAACCGCACCAATCCACACCAATCAACCAACCTTGATCAACACTGCAATCCCCTTGCCTTGTATATTCAGATGCAGCTTTATTTCACTAGAAGAATGTTTCTATAAGATTTCTATTAGAAAATGTGTACATATTTCAAGATGGCTGTTTGTAACATGTGCATGTGAATTATATGGAGAATGCCTTGCATTGGATAGAGACAAGCTGGCAATAGTCTCTGTAACGGCAGCCTTCCCTCTCTTCACGAAAAGAGAGGGTGTAACAGGGATCAGACCAACATGCAGCGTAGCCAGTGCTCAACATGTTTAATAAAACGATAAACAGTGAACACTTAACACGATACAAAATAATAAATGTGGCAAACCGATACAGCCCTATCTGGTGCAGAGAAAACACAAAGAAAGGAAACAACCACCCACAAACCAACACAAAACAAGCCACCTATATATGATTCCCAATCAGAGACAACACAAAACACCTGCCTCTGATTGAGAACCATATTAGGCCAAACATAGAAACAGACAAACTAGACACACAACAGAGAATGCCCACCCAGCTCACGTCCTGACCAACACTAAAACAAGCAAAACACACAAGAACTATGGTCAGAACGTGACAGTCTCACTGTTTTTGATGCCCTCTGTGGTCTGAGAAATTAAGCCCTGTACCCAATACGAAAGATCTGCTGCAAAAAGGGTACTGCCATATTCTGTAGTAACTGACATATTCTATTTCAACTGACATAGTAACTATAGTAAGTATAGTGAACTAAATGCACTTATTATGGGCAGCAGGTAGCCTAGCAGTTAAGAGTGTTGGGCCAGTAACCGAACGTTTGCTGGTTTGAATCTAAGGGGCCGGCAAAGGGTAGGAATATGCAGGGTAGGGTTAAATGCAGAAGACACATTTCGGTTGAATATGTTCAGCTGTGCAACTGACTAGGTAATCCCTTTATTATCAACGTTAGAGGCTACTGGGTTGTATTCAATATATTTTTGTGATGGTTCTATACCACAATCTTTCATGTATACAGACATATCAGACCCACTTTTGAAGAGTGATGATGCTTCTTTCACCGTTACATTATTTTGACTTAAGAACAAGAAGACATGATAATAATGCAGCTGATCACAGCCTGAAATGGAAGAAATGTGTTGCAACAATGCCTGATAAAGTATCAGTAATGTGTAAACTGTCAGATGAATTTCAGTGTCAATTTGTAGTTGTAATAGAAGTGCATGTAGTCATAAATAGTTTAGTTCCTCTTCACACTTTGTGACTGTGATATTTGCTACTTTTGTTAAGTTGGGTGTTACTTCCCCGAAATACTTACATTTAAACTCTACACCCTGTTCCTTGAAATATACAGTGCCTTTGGAAAGTATTCAGACCCCTTAGCTTTTCCACATTTTGTTACGTTACAGCCTTTTTCTAAAAGGAATTAAATAAATAAAACATCTCATACATCTACACACAATACCCCACAATGAAAAGGGCAAAAAAAATGTTTTTATCAATGTTTGCAAATGTATTAAAAACAGAAAACAGGAAACAGAAATACCTTATTTCAATAAGTATTCAGCCCCTTTGCTATGAAACTCGAAATTGAGCTCAGGTGCATCCTATTTCCATTGCTCATCCTTGAGATGTTTTTACAACTTGATTGGAGTCCACCTGTAAATAAATTCAATTGATTGGACATGATTTAGAAATGCACACACCTGTCTATGTAAGGTCCCACAGTTGATGGCGCATGTCAGAGCAAAAACTAAGCCATGAGGTCGAAGGAATTGGTTGTAGAGCTCCGAGACAGGATTGTTTCAAGGCACAGATCTGTGGAAGGGTACCAAAAGATGTATGCAGCATTGAAGGTCCCAAAGAACACAGTGGCCTACATCAGTCTTAATTGGAAGACGTTTGGAAACACCATGACTACCTAGAGCTGGCCACCCGGCCAAACTGAGCAATCTGGGGAGAAGGGTAAGATTCTCTAGTCTGATGAAATCAAGATTTAACGTCTGGAGGAAAGCATGGTGGTAAAAGCATCATGCTGTGGTGATATTTTTTAGCTGCAGGGACTGTGAGAATAGTCAGGATCGAGGGAAAGATGAACGGATCAAACTACAGAGAGATCTTTGATGAAAACCTACTTCAGAGCGCTCAGGACGTCAGACTGGGGGGAAGGTGCACCTTCCAACAGTACAATGACACTGGGCACACAGCCAAGACAACGCAGGAGTGGCTTCGGTACAAGTCTCTGAATGTCCCTGAGTGACCCAGCCAGAGCCCTGACTGGAACCTGATCTAACATCTCTGGAGAGACCCTAAAATAGCTGTGCAGCGACGCTCCCCATCCAACCTGACAGAGCTTGTGAGGCTCTGCAGAGAAGAACGGGAGAAACTCCACATTTACAGATGTGTCAACCTTGTAGCTTCATACCCAAGAAGACTCTAGGCTGTAATCGCTGTAAAAGGTGCTAATCAGATGGCGCCGGAGGGGATGGCTGCCGTTTTATGGACTCTTAACTTCACTAGGGTAGGGGGCAGCATTCGGAATTTTGGATGAAAAGCGTGCCCAAATCAAACTGTCTGCTAGTAGATTTGGATAGAAAACACTCTAAAGTTTCCAAAACTGTTAAAATAATGTCTGGGAGTATAACAGAACTGATTTGGCAGGCGAAAACCCGAGGAAAATCCAACCAGGAAGTACTATTATCTTGAAAGGTTGTTTTTCCATTGAAAGCCTATCCACCATACAAAGACTTAGGACCCAGTTCACGAGCTCTGTGCCTTCCTCTACATGTGACCAGTCTTTAGGCATTGTTTCAGGCTTTTACTCTGAAGAATTAGGGAGATACACCACTTTCAATCAGTGACCAGTGGAAATTTCCATTCATCAGCCATGCGCCCTGATCGTGAACGTGCCTTTCTCGTTTCTCCTTTCATATTGACGAAGCTTTTGTCCGGTTGAAATATTATTGATTATTTATGACAAAAACAACCGGAGGATTGATTTTAAACATCATTTGACATGTTTCTACTAACTTTTATTGTACTTCTTTTGACTTTTCGTCCTAGAATTAGTGCACGCGCCTTCTGCATTCGGATTACTGGACAAAACGTACGAACAACAAGGAGGATTTTGGACATAAATGATGGACATTATCGAACAAAACAAACATTTATTGTGGAACTGGGATTCCTGGGAGTGCATTCTGATGAAGATCATCAAATGTAAGTGAATATTTATAATGTTATTTCTGACTTCTGTTGACTGCACAATATGGCGGATATCTTTTTGGCTTGATTTGTCGTCTGAGCTCCGTACTCAGATTATTGCATGGTTTGCTTTTTCCGTCAAGTTCTTTTTAAATCTGACACAGCGGTTGCATTAAGGAGAAGTGGATCTAAAATGCCATGCATAACAGTTATATCTTTTATCAATGTTTATTATGAGTATTTCTGTAAATTGATGTGGCTCTCTGCAAAATCACCGGATGTTTTGGAACTACTGAACATAAAGCGTCAATGTAAACTCAGATTTTTGGATATAAAATGAACTTTACCGAACAAAACATACATCTATTGTGTAACATGAAGTCCTATGAGTGTCATCTGATGAAGATCATCACAGGTTAGTGATTTAATTTTATCTATATTTCTTCTTTTTGTGACTCCTCTCTTTGGCTGGAAAAATGGCTGTGTTTTTCTGTGACTTGGGTCTGACCTAACATAAACTTTTGGTTTGCTTTCGTCGTAAAGCCTTTTTGAAACCGGACACTGTGGCTGGATTTACAACAAGTGTATCTTTAAAATGGTGTAAAATACATGTATGTTTGGTGGACGAGGTGAGACGCTACCGTCCCACATACCCTAGAGAGGTTTTAACCAACCATGTTATTTTGTTTGTTTTTTCGCATTGTTTGTAACTTATTTTGTACATAATGTTGCTGCTACCATCTCTTATGACCGAAAATAGCTTCTGGACATCAGAACAGCGATTACTCACCTCGAACTGGACAAATCATTTTTCTTTAATGAGTCGGACGAGATGGATTTACTCCAGACACCCGACAAGGCCCTCATCCCATAATTCGCAGGAGAAAGAGACCGAGATATCGCAGAAGGAGGTCGGGGTGCCTTGTAAGGTTCCGGCGATGAGTGGCTAATCTGCCTTTACCATCGGTACTATTGGCCAACTTACAATTGTTGGATAATAAAGTGGACGAACTATAAGCACGCATATCCTACCAACGGGACATTAAAAAGTGTAATATCGTATGTTCCACCGATTTGTGGCTGAACGACGACATGAATAACATACAGCTGGCGGGTTATACACTATCGGCAGGAAAGAACAGCAGCCTCTGGTAAGACAATGGGTGGCGGTCTATGTATATTTGTAAACAACAGCTGGTGCACGATATCTAAGGAAGTTTCAAGGCTTTGCTCGCCTGAGACCACCTTTAGGCTGTAGACCACCTTTACTCCACACACAGAGACGCGAACAAAGCTCTCCCTCGCCCTCCATTTGGCAAATCTGACAATAATTCTATCTTCCTGATTCCTGCTTACAAGCAAAAACTAAAGCAGGAAGCACCAGTGACTCGGTCAATAAAAAAGTGGTCAGATAAAGCAGATGCTAAGCTACAGGACTGTTTTGATAGCACACTGGAATATGTTCCGGGATTCATCCGATGGCATTGAGGTGTACACCACATCAGTCACTGGCTTCATCAATAAGTGCATATATGACATCGTCCCCACAGGACTAAGATCGAATCGTACTACACCGGCTCCAACGCTCGTCAGATCTGGCAGGGCTTGCAAACTATTACAGACTACAAAGGGAAGCACAGCCGCGAGCTGCCCAGTAACACATGCCAACCAGATGAGCTAAATTACTTCTATATTCGCTTCAAGGCAAGTAACACTGAAACATGCATGAGAGCATCAGCTGTTCCAGATGACTGTGTGATCACGCTCTCCCAAGCCGATGTGAGTAGGACATTTAAACAGGTCAACATTCACAAGGCCGCAGGGCCAGACGGATTACCAGGACGTGTTGTCCGAGCATGCGCTGACCAACTGGCAAGTGTCTTCACTGACATTTTCAACCTCTCCCTGTCTGAGTCTGTAATACCAACATGTTTCAAGCAGACCACCATACTCCCTGTGCCCAAGAACACTAAGGTAACCTGCCTAAACGACTACCGACCCGTAGCACTCACGTCTCTAGCCATGAAGTGCTGTGAAAGGCTGGTCATGGCTCACATCAACACAATTATCCCAGAAATCCTAGACCCACTCTAATTTGCATACCGCCCCAACAGACTCACAGATGATGCGATCTCTATTGCACTCCACACTGCCCTTTCACACATTGACAAAAGGAACACCTATGTGAGAATGCTATTCATTGACTACAGCTCAGCGTTTCACACCATAGCGCCCTCAAAGCTCATCACTAAGCTAAGGACCCTGGGACTAAACACCTCCCTCTGCAACTGGATCCTGAACTTCCTGATGGGCTGCCTCCAGGTGGTAAGGGTAGGTAACAACACATCCGCCATGCTGATCCTCAACACGGGGGCCCCTCAGGGGTGCGTGCTCAGTCCCCTCCTGTACTCCCTGTCCACTCATATCTGCATGGCCAGGCACAACTCCATCACCATCATTAAGTTTGCTGATGACACAACAGTGGCAGGCTTCATCACCGACAACGATGTGACAGATTAGAGGGAGGAGGTCAGAGACCTGGCCATGTGGTGCCAGGACAACAACCTCTCCCTCAACGTGATCAAGACTGTCACGTTCCTGACCTGTTTTATGTTATTTTTGTATGTGTTTAGTTGGTCAGGGCGTGAGTTGGGGTGGGCATTCTATGTTTTGTGTTTCTATGTTTAGGTCACTTGTAATTAGCCTTATATGGTTCTCAATCAGAGACAGGTGTTTGACGTTTTCCTCTGATTGAGAACCATATATAGGTTGGCTGTTTCACACTGTTTGTTTGTGGGTGATTGTCTCCTGTGTTTGTGTCTGCGCACCACACGGGATTGTTTCGGTTGTATTTCGTTTTGATGTAGTCTGTTTCCTGCTCGTGTGTTCTTCCTGTCGTTATGTAAGTTCCATGTTCAGGTTTCGTCTACGTTGTCCGTTTGTTATTTTGTATCATTTCTAAAGTATAGTTCGTGTCAGTGTTCGTTTTGTTCAATAAATTCATTATGTCATCACACCTCGCTGCGCATTGGTCTACCGATCCTTCTCTCCTCTCCTCGTCCGAGGAAGAGGAGGACGACACCCGTTACAGAATCACCCACCAACCTAGGACCAAGCGGCGGGGGAGAGCTCAACAGAGCAATCAGGACTCGTGGACTTGGGAACAGATCTTGGAAGGAAAAGGACACTGGGCGCACATTGGGGAATATCGCCGCGCTCGTGAGGAGATGGAGGCAGCGAGAGCCCAACAGCGGTGGTATGAGGAGGCAGCAAGGAGACGTGGCTGGAAGCCTGAAAAGCCCGTGAGTACTTCCCAAAAATTTCTTGGGGGGGGGGTTAGAGGTAGTGGGCCAAGGGCAGGTAGGAGACCTGCGCCCACTTCCCAGGCTTACCGTGGAGAGCGAGAGTACGGGCGGACACCGTGTTACGCAGTAGAGCGCACGGTGTCTCCTGTACGTGTTCATAGCCCGGTGCGGGTTATTCCACCTCCCCGCACTGGTAGGGCTAGATTGGGCAGTGAGCCAGGTGTCATGAGGCCGGCTCAACGCGTCTGGTCTCCAGTGCGTCTCCTCGGGCCGGCTTACATGGCACCAGCCTTACGCATGGTGTCCCCGGTTCGCCTGCATAACCCAGTGCGGGCTATTCCACCTCGCCGCACTGGCAGGGCGACGGGGACCATTCAACCAGGTAAGGTTGGGCAGGCTCAGTGCTCAAGAGAGCCAGTACGCCTGCACGGTCCGGTATTTCCGGCGCTACCTCCCCGCCCCAGCCCAGTACCACCAGTGCCTACTCCACGCACTAGGCTTCCAGTGCGTTTCCAGAGCCCTGTTCCTTCTCCACGCACTCTCCCTATGGTGCGTGTCTCCAGCCCAGTGCCTCCAGTTCCGGCACCACACACCAAGCCTCCTGTGCGTCTCCAGAGCCCTGTACGCACTGTTCCTTCTCCCCGCACTCGCCCTGAGGTGCGTGCCCTCAGCCCGGTACCTCCAGTTCCGGTACCACGCACCAGGCCTAGAGTGCGCCACGAGAGTCCAGTGTGCCCTGTTGTTGTTCCCCGCACTCGCCCTGAGGTGCGTGTCCTTAGCCCGGTACCTCCAGTTCCGGTACCACGCACCAGGCCTATAGTGCGTCTCAGCCGGCCAGAGTCTGCCGTCTGCCCAGCGGCGCCTGAACTGCCCGTCTGCCCAGCGGCGCCTGAACTGCCCGTCTGCCCAGCGGCGCCTGAACTGCCCGTCTGCCCAGCGGCGCCTGAACTGCCCGTCTGCCCAGCGGCGCCTGAACTGCCCGTCTGCCCAGCGGCGCCTGAACTGCCCGTCTGCCCAGCGGCGCCTGAACTGCCCGTCTGCCATACGCCGTCTGAACTGTCCGTCTGCCATGAGCCTGCAAAGCCGCCCGTCTGCCATGAGCCTGCAAAGCCGCCCGTCTGCCATGAGCCTACAGAGCCGTCCGCCAGACAGGAGCCGCTAGAGCCGTCCGCCAGACAGGAGCCGCTAGAGCCTTCCGCCAGACCGGATCAGCCAGAGCCTTCCGCCAGACCGGATCAGCCAGAGCCTTCCGCCAGACCGGATCAGCCAGAGCCTTCCGCCAGACCGGATCAGCCAGAGCCTTCCGCCAGACCGGATCAGCCAGAGCCTTCCGCCAGACCGGATCAGCCAGAGCCTTCAGCCAGCCATGACCGTCCAGAGCCGTCAGCGAGCCATGACCGTCCAGAGCCGTCAGCGAGCCATGACCGTCCAGAGCCGTCAGCGAGCCATGACCGTCCAGAGCCGTCAGCGAGCCATGACCGTCCAGAGCCGTCAGCGAGCCATGACCGTCCAGAGCCGTCAGCGAGCCATGACCGTCCAGAGCCGTCAGCGAGCCATGACCGTCCAGAGCCGTCAGCCAGCCATGACCGTCCAGAGCCGTCAACCAGCCAAGAGCGTCCAGAGCCAGCCAGCCAGGATCCGCCAGTCATTCTGGTGTTGCCCCTCATTCTGGTGTTGCCCCTCATTCTGGTGTTGCCCCTCATTCCGGTGTTGCCCCTCATTCCGGTGCTGCTCCTTATCCTGGTGATGCCCCTTAATTGAGGTGGGGTTATTTGGAGGGTGGTCATTGTGGGGAGGCTACAGAAGCGGGGATTGATTATGGTGGGGTGGGAACCACGCCCGGAGCCTAAGCCACCACCGTGGTCAGATGCCCACCCAGACCCTCCCCTAGACTTTTGGTGGTGCGTTCGGAGTACGCACCTTGAGGGGGGGGTTCTGTCACGTTCCTGACCTGTTTTATGTTATTTTTGTATGTGTTTAGTTGGTCAGGGCGTGAGTTGGGGTGGGCATTCTATGTTTTGTGTTTCTATGTTTAGGTCACTTGTAATTAGCCTTATATGGTTCTCAATCAGAGACAGGTGTTTGACGTTTTCCTCTGATTGAGAACCATATATAGGTTGGCTGTTTCACACTGTTTGTTTGTGGGTGATTGTCTCCTGTGTTTGTGTCTGCGCACCACACGGGATTGTTTCGGTTGTATTTCGTTTTGATGTAGTCTGTTTCCTGCTCGTGTGTTCTTCCTGTCGTTATGTAAGTTCCATGTTCAGGTTTCGTCTACGTTGTCCGTTTGTTATTTTGTATCATTTCTAAAGTATAGTTCGTGTCAGTGTTCGTTTTGTTCAATAAATTCATTATGTCATCACACCTCGCTGCGCATTGGTCTACCGATCCTTCTCTCCTCTCCTCGTCCGAGGAAGAGGAGGACGACACCCGTTACAAAGACAAAGCAGATGATTATGGACTACAGGAAAAGGAGGACCAAGCACACACCCATTATCATCGACTGGGCTGTAGTGGAGCAGGTTTAAATCTTCAAGTTCCTTGGTGTCCTCATAACCAACAAACTAACACGATCCAAGCACACCAAGTCAGTCGTGAAGAGGGCACGACAAAACCTATTTCCCCTCAGAAGACTGAAAAGATCCTCAGATCCTCAAAAGGTTATACAGCTGCACCATCAAGATCATCTTAACTGGTTGCATCACTGCCTGGTAGGGCAACTGCTTGGCCTCCCACCGCAAGGCACTACAGAGGGTAGTGCGTACGGCCCAGTACATCACTGGGGCAAAGCATCCTGCCATCCAGTACCTCTATACCAGGCAGTATCAGAGGAAGGCCCTAAAAATTGTCAATGACTCTAGCCACCTTAGTCATAGACTGTTCTCTCTGCTACCGCACTGCAAGCGGTACCGGAGTGCCAATCTAGGTCCAAGAGGCTTTTAAACAGCTACTTCTCTCTGTTTATTATCTATGCATAGTCACTTTAATAACTCTACCTACATGTACATATTACCTCGACTAACCGGTGCCCCCGCACATTGACTCTGTACCGGTACCCCCTGTATATATTCTCGCTATTGTTATTTTACTGCTGCTCTTTAATTATTTGTTACGTTTATTTCTTATTTTTGTAGGTATTTTTCTAAAAACTGCGCTTTTGGTTAAGGGCTTGTAATCATTTCAGTGTAAGGTCCCATGTGACAACTAACATTTGATTTGAACAAAGTACTGAGTAAAGGGTCTGAATGTAATTTAATGTACATTAATGTACATTTACATTTTCCAACATTTCTAGAAACCTGTTTTTGTTTTGTCAGTATGGGGTATAGTGTGTAGACTGATGAAAAAAAACTATTTTATATATTTTAGAATAAGGCTGTAATGTACAAAATGTGGAAAAAGTCAAGGGGTCTGAAAACTTTCCGAATGCACTGTATATGTTGTTTATACTCAGTTATTGCAGAGTTTAATAAACTATAGTTTTATAAAATCACCTCTTTATAAAACACATTGTTTCATGATTCGGACTAGGCCCCTTAGTTCCAGTGAAGGGAAATCTTGAGGCTACGGCATACAATGACATTCTAGACGATTCTGTGCTTCCATCTTTGTGGCAACAGTTTGGGGAAGGCCTTTTCCTGTTTCAGCATGACAATGCCCCCGTGCACAATGCCCCCGTGCGAGGTCCAAATAGAAATGATTTGTCGAGATCGGTGTGGAAGAACTTTACTAGCCTGCACAGAGCCCTGACCCTCAACCCCATCGAACACCTTTGGGATGAATTGGAACGCCGACTGTGAAACAGGCCGAATCGCCCAACATCAGTGCCCGTGGCTGAATGGAAGCAATCCCCGCAGCAATGTTCCAAAATCTAGTAAAAAGCCTTCCCAGAAGTGGAGGCTGTTGTGGAGGCTGTTACAGCAGCAAAAGGGGGACCAACTCCATACTGATTCCCATGATTTTGGAATGAGACGTTTGATGAGCAGGTGTCCACTTACTTTTGGTCATGTAGTGTATTGTCAGTTACCACATTTCCATCCACAATGTTTATGCTGGTAAAGTCATACCGTTTAAAAAAATAATAATGCCAACTGTGATGGAACCAGGAAGTTTCGATGATACAATTTTATAAATGCAGACAGATCATTTGTTCAACATGGTGGGATATCTTTGTGTCGGTAAAAATGTATTATGCGAGAAATAGCAGTGGAAAATCACGCACTGATTATTTCTGCAGCAAGTCAGTTTGGTGGAAACGTGTACATTTTATTCCGCATGAAAATCTGTCGCCAATTGGATGGAAACCTGGCTAGTGGGGGAAAGAGTAGAGCTAAAGTAGAATAGTGTTGGACCAATTAAACAAAGTGTTTTCCTACCAATTCATTTTTTTACACTTCCCATAGATATCCCTGGGTCAGAGAAGAGTGACGTTGCAGTCTATCCCTTGATAATTGTTGGTCTGTTCCTCAGCCTTAATGTGGCCCTCCTTGTCTATCTGACCAGTGCTTGTAAATGGTAAGACAACATTACAATCCCACAGTTTCATACATGGGGACATAGGGCATAAGGTCAGGTGCCAATGAAATGCTTATCACTGTTATATTTAGATTTTTTTATCAATACGTTATGCAAGGTAGGACTGTCTGAGCGAGGTAAATTATAATCAAGGAAAACTTTAAGCTCCGTTTGGCTAACTGAAATTTGCAACCAGAGAATGTAGCCTAGCGGTTAGAGAGGCGAACCAGCAACCGGAGGGTTTCCGGTTCGAATTCCAGATCCGATGAGGAAAAAGTCTGGTGTGAAGTGAGCTGGCAACTGGAGGGTTGCTGGTATCAAATATTTGATGCCATTGCGTGCCCTTGACCAACCCCCCACAACAGCACCCAGTGGCAGGTTAGTGTTTTTGGCCTGAATCTCATTCTCGAGGCAGCTCTGCAGAGTGGTCACCAGCTGAAATGGCCAAAAGTAATAAAATGTGATTTTAAACCGACTTAACCCTAACGTTAACCACACAGCTAACCCTAATGCTTAACCTAACCTTAAATTAAGACTACAAATCTTTGCCGCTGACCCATCTAGCGAAATTCACTCCATTCTGTAAATGTCAACCTGCCGCAAAGTGTGGCAGCCCCCCACATCTCTCCAAAATATTTCTGTATGTGTATGTATGTGTGTCTTTCGGAGGATTTGGGTTAAAAGAGGAAGTCAAATTTCGGTTAGACCATGTGTGCAACTGACCAATAAAGTGATATTAATCTTAATAAAGAGGTTGCAACATACTGTACAGTAGCTGTTCCCTTTATGCTACTACTTTCAGTACTGAAGAAATTGGCTCTAAAATCATGTCAGTTAACATTGTTTCTGTGACTTAAATAGCAAAAAGGTGAACAGAAGATAGTACCTACATCTCATTGGACAAAGCAAACATGTCTCCCGAATATGACCTCATCACCCCAAATCCCCAATGATCCTCTGCTTGTGATAAACTTCTATTTTATTTTAGCATTTGGTTCAGAGGCTTGATTTAGCTTTTTTATTTCAATTCCAATTATTTTCTATTGCAATACGTTGTTTTTTTTGTTTTGTTTTTTTTACCTCTGAAAGCATTTTTATGTGAATTAATTCAACCACTTTTTCAGAATAATGTCACAGGATTTTTGCACACAAAAAAAAATCTATTATAAACGAATTGTGTAGTATTTTATGTAAAAGCACATAAGGAAGCTACCCGTTTTTATCTTCCTCATGTTCAACTATGTTGCAAATATTATCAAGTGAAATGGAAATGGTTTAAAATAAAGCTTTGTGTGATGTAGCTACTGCAAACAATGAGGGGTGGTGTGGGGGGAATAACTGTTACATACTGTATCAATAAAGTAATACTAATACATGGAGATATAGAATGTATTCAGGGTGTATTTTCCATACTGTTTTGGGTATGAGAGAACAGATAAACTATATAGACAACAAACTGAACTAGTCACATTCTCTGTTGTTTACATTATTTATTTGTTGTTTGGAACCAAAGAAAGATGGCTTTGCTTGAGGCGGGACAGACTTGTAAAATAAAGAGAATGATCAAACATCATCACAGAGCTCTTATTGTCATTAAGTAATAACAGTGCTAATTTGCAGAAGGATTGCAGAATTCTGATCGGAATTATTGTGTCAAAGATATAAAAAAAAATCATCACAATAATAATAATGAACACCACAAAGTAAAGAAAGTACAAATCTGCTTTACAACACACTATGTGACAAACAAATTAGATAAGACATGAACAACGCTTCTCCATTTTGTTCCCAGGTTCAGAAAGAAATAAACCTCCCATGAGGCGTTCAAGAGAACTGACGACAGTAAGTGTTACTAAACGGATGTCCATATTGGCGTGTCTCAATGTTGGGTAACACATCTTGAACGCTCTGCCATTAGGTCTAGTGACTTAACCATGTCAGAGCAATTACATAAAATATGTTATTAACAGTCATGACAACTGACATAAGCTTGACACTGTCATGGCACAAATCTTTGCTTCAGTCAGTTTATTGGCGTAGCATACCGCTAGCCAACTAATTTACATAAATACCAATTTGTGTTATGACAGTGTAAAGGGTTGTCAGTATTTTGACATCAGTTTTCATGGCCGAAAATGACATGTGTTATGTTATGACAGCGTTATGTCACCCTTAGGACAGAGAATTAAAGTGTTACTGAACCTGTAACCGACTTGCCTGTGTAAACCATTGTTGTAAAAGTGAGCATGTACATACCGTAGTGTATTTACACATATGGCTGACAGCATAATAGTCATGCAGGGTATTTATTTACATAATGTATTCTGGTATCCTTTTACCCATCCATATGCAGCGTATTAATATTGTATTAACAGTCATTGTTATCTAGTGTTGCCATTAGTGAGCTTGGAGATTACATTACATGAGTTGATCAATTATATTTGAATAGCACAACCAACTGGTATAACAGCTTCAATGATGTGCCACTCAAATGTCTCATCTGATACAACCCTATAGGATTATTCCTCGATGTCACACTTCACAACCATTGAAGAAGACATTTTGTGGGAAGCGGTCTCAGGTAAAGTGATCTTTTGAAACAGCCACAGTGATCAGTGTTCGCTGATCTTTCAGCACTGTTTACATACACACACACATTGTCTCAACGAGATACATTTTTGGCCTGCTGTGCGAGTGTTACAGTGGAGTCATGTATGCCAGATTGATCCAAAAATGTATTCTAACCCATTGGTTCCCATTTAAGGATAAGTTAACACTTCCCCTTAGCAAAACAGAGAAATCGTCCAAAAATACTAGTAATTGAATCACGGGCAACGGCATAAATAGAACATTCTGTGTTACCCCGGCATATTTCCTCAAGAGCAAAACACAATGCAATCAGTGCTTATAATGCATAAAAACAAAAAAATCAGGCCACTTCTTGCACGAGCAGAACCTTGTGTTCGAGGCTCGACAAACCTCTAAGAGTATCCATCTTCTCTCTTTATATAAAATCAAAGAAATATTAATTTCTCATCATCATCAAAAGCCACGGAGTCACAGCACACATCACTATTGAACTATATGTGGGAACAGAATATGTGAGAAGAAGATGACTGGCTTCAATTGGATGTGTACCAGGCCTGACGTTTGTTGAACACTGGTCAGTGTTGACAACCACTGGATCAGGAAGAGAGAAGAGATCCCTCATTTCCTCCAGATCCAGGGTCAGAAATAGAGATAAGAAAAGAAAAAGCACAAAACACACCCCTTTCCCTGACACTTCGACTGGCAGCGGACACAGTGGAGAAGAACTATAATGGACGGATCTAGACAGTTAGTCTGGTATCCAAACTGATTGCGCTGTGTTTAACAGGAAAACTGGTGAGCGCAGCGTTCAATCTGGTTTAACCAGGCTAGCTATGAGTATGATATAGGGTGACATACAGAAGGGGAGCCCCAGAAAAGCAATGCCAACAATTAACGGTGTAGAGATGGAAATAGCAACATTGAATCTAGATGAGTACAGTACAGTAACTAACACATTGCACCTGTTGTGAGGGAATTGTTTGACTATGAACAATAGAGTAAGAGCTGGGAGACCGACAGCTGCTGATAATACAAAGATCATTTTACATTGTCCACTGGGCCGTGTTCTGACCCTGCAAGTAGCTACCAGCAGTCCTGGGTGGCGAGATGTAACTGGGGTTCCCCCTGGAGGCTTGGGGGTCGACTAACGGGGACGTCATTTGAGATGATTCAGGGACGGGTGGAGATGATGGGGGTTCTTGGTGTGATGGTGAAGGTTGGTGATGGTGTCTACGGGGGAGGGGGGAAGAAGTTTGAAGAGGGGGTGAATGACGTGAGGAGGGGGGCAACAACATGGCTGCCACTGTGTCCCGCGGTGACGATGGGTCACGGAAGGATCGCGATTCATTTGGCCTTGATCTCGGTGTAGTCGCTGCCGTCATCCCCCCTCCCTGAGGCCCCCCCATCCCTGGAGCGCCCCCCCAGAAACTGCAGGGCGGCGTAGTTCAGCTCTTGCCTCTCCAGGTCTGCCATAGAGCCCACAGGTTGATAATCCCCGTCTTCTCCCTGTTGAAGGTACGGAAAGAGAGAAGGCCCATTCAGAATCACAGGTTATATCAGCACAGTGCCACCAATGCCATTGACACCTCAGAACATTCAGAGTATAAAGGGATAACATGACAGACATTGAGAGAGGAGAAAGGAGGGTTTGTAGTTATTGGTGAGCAGAGGCGTAAAACAAGGAGATTGAGGCGGTTTAGCATATCCTGTTAGTATCGAGGCAGCCGTGCAACAGTAGTCGTGGAAATCAAAGGCAATACAGCACATGGAAGCTGATCTCAGACAGCAGACGACTGTGGGCCAGATCTGGTTGTTTTGTGACACATACAATGTGGCTCAGTTCTGGCACCACAATGAGTCATATGGCCCAGATCTGGTCCGAATGTAGGAGATGCGAACTGGGGGAGGGTTGGCACTTTGCTTATGGGCCATCTCTGGCTTGAGTTATGTGGCCCTAACAACTTCCCATAGTTACTTTTGGTCTGAATGTGGGCCACATTGCCAGGCAAGGTCTGGACATTTCATGCTACAGATCCACTTCAGGACCGTAACACCAACCACACCAAGTGGTTAACTGGGTAAAATGGTAAGTCGTAATATTTTAGATTAGAGCCAAATTTGGGCCATCGTATAATTTTGCTGTCTGTGATGTGTGAGGGATGCTGTCTACCACTGGGACTTGGCTGGGTTGTTTAGGAACCTTACCGTGCTCTCCTCTAGAATGGAGTTAAACTTTGAGCCCAGAAGCTCTGTCTTAAGCTGTGCAAGAGTAAGGGAAGAGAAAACAGAGACAGAAGAACGCAGAGAAGCGATGAAGCAGAAAACAGTGGTTTGGAGAGGCTATGGTCGCAGCTACACCAGTGGTACTGTGATAGATAGCTATAGTGGTACTGGGAATCTCAGGCTAGGCCAGTAATTGGCTGGGGAAGTTTACATTTTCTCTTTAACATAAGAGGTCATATAGGTTTTTGATTATTTATGAGTATCTCCACGGAATGAACCAGACTTTACATCAAAAATAGGACATGAATTGAACGGGTATAGTATAGTTTCAGTATCAGCAACGGGTAAGCTATCATTCTCCCGTTTAAGACAGATCTGAGAATGGTCATTATCATCATTATAGTCATCATCATCATCAACATGTCTCACCACTTTCTTCCTCAGACATTGTTTGTCCTTCTTGACTGTGCTGTAGTACAGCGCTGGGTTCTCCAGTTTAGAGACCAGGTCCTGCCCAGGGTTGCCATTCTCTCTGGGGGGTGGAGTTACAAGATCAGACTCGGTCTCATGGCCAATAACTCAGGGCGACACTCCAAGCCTGGGCATCCATTTTAAAACAAGGGCCTGTTTCCCAACGCAGTTAATAATCTACAGGCCTATGGTTCATGGTTGTGGTCGACGTTCATGGTTGTGGTTATTGTTTCATGGGTTTAGTTGCGGTTGAGCCGACACCCTCTCTTGGAGCGACTTTCAGTAAAAGCTTTTGTCGGAATGTGATGTATTGGTATAATGCTGAAGCACCTTAGTTAAGTAGGCTACCGTGGCTGTATTTTTAGCATAGCAGGTCAAGGGTACAAAGCAGTATCAAAGCAGGGAATTGAGCCTGCAAACTATAGGCTACGGTTAGTCTGGCTTGCTAACCCCACTCCACCAGGCAGCCATTTTGGATCTCCATCTCAGAGGATTTCAGAAATGGGGCTAGGGATGGCAAATTAATTGAACTCGCTCTGGCGTTAGCATAACTTATGACTATGATTCTCAAGTCCGTTCATCGATCAATCATTCACTCATGAATACACAGAGGTGTTTTAGAATGGATGGCTAGGCTGAAGTGTTTCCTTATCGTCAATTCAAACAGGAAATGACCTGTACCTGTAACTCGCATCGACCCCTGTCACAGTTAGTGAAGGGTGGATACTCACTTCTTGTTGTTATGGCCCACATATCTCACTGCTGCGATGATGAAGGCGATGACAGCCACTCCACCGATGGTGCCAACGATCACTGCCATCATGTACTTCTCTAACATCGGACAAGAACATCATATTGAAGACAGTGTAGAAACATAAAATACTGTTTAGCTAGGTCCTGGTACTATAACTTATTTACATTCATGATAATGCCATTGCCATACCAAGCCAATGGGGTAGCCAGTTTATGCTCTTACTTATACAGTCAATCTAGATATCATATAAAGTTACTACACTTCTCATTTCAGTTCAATCGCTCATGTATGCTTGGCTATACAACGTATAGCATTTTAATTGTATGGATTTGTTTCTGTGTTTAACCATAAACTTGAACTTGTGTACTCACTCTCCTGCTGTAACTCCAGATGAAAGCTCTCCGACCCGTATATGTTGCTAATGCTGCAGTGCACATTGACAGCACCGTTGCCCAAGCGCTCACCCTTCTCCCGTAGTTTTATCATGCCCGTGGACGTGTGGCCGTCCGTGTGCGTGTAGTAGTTGTAGCGGCCGTCCGTGTCGTTGATGGTGATGTTCTTGTCGGGGAGGTAGAACTCGATGATGGGCTCAGGGTTACCCGTAGCCATGCAAACACACTGGACTCCCTCCCTCACCACCGTGCACTTGGACTCTTCCAGAAGGACAGGGGCATCTAAAGAGAGGGTGGAGGTAGGGGTATGACTGACATGTAGAGTGGGATGGCATGGTGTAGCGTGGTGTAATGTAGGTGGTACAATACGATATGATACCATATGTTATGATTCCACATGACATGATGACCCACTCACATTCCACAGTGATGTTGAGGGAGCTGCTGGCTCGTCCGTGTTCGTTCTCTGCCAGGCAGCGGTACTGTCCGTCTCCCTGAGGGGTGAGCTCCAGAAGCTCCAGCACAGACACCTCCTCGGCCGTGATGGTGCCCACCAGCTCCCCGTCCTTCACCCAGGTGAGGGTGGGTGCGGGATTGCCTTTGGTGCTACATTGCAGGGAGATGGAGGAACCTTCCAAAATGGTCAGGGAGCCGTTTACCACTGGCTCACTGGGAGGGTCTGCAGGGAGGATAGAGAGGGGATGAAAGGTAGAGTTATATGAGGAGAAAGAAAGGAGTTAGAATGTTTTACTGTGTATAAACAAGAGCAAGAAGCTATGGGCCAGGTTTATCACATGACTAATACATCGTTATATATATTGCGTGTCACTACTTCACAGGAGAGGCCTTTGACTGCAAACATTTCATTTTTTTCATCAAAATAAGTTTTGGGGTAGAAATGCCTTCTGGATCATGTGAACTTTCATGTGCCTTAATAACAAACATGTATGCCATCTGTAAATATGAATACAATTGTTAAATTACGAGCCTAGTTGGTTTAGCCACGGATAAAGTCAGGAACCTTCCCACTAGCCATGATTGGCTGAGATAATGGATGGGCTGGACAGGCTGAGATAATGGATGGGCTGGACATGCCGAGAGATGAGTTCGGATTGGTCTGCCATATAGCATGCTTCTGTCTATAATGAGCTGCTCAGTATGTCTAGGTAATCCTTTTTTACGCAGATTTTTTGGGGAAAGATAGTTTTCCACTTTCTGGAGGACTGAGTTTTGAAATCAGTGGAATTCCCAGTGGAAGCAGAGTATGATAGCTAAGGAGATGGAGAACATTCAGGCGTTTGATAGCAAATGCGGAGGGAGTCAAAAAGAAAACACAGAAGTCTGTTGTGTAAAACACCTGTCTCTGGATTACATCTTCAAAACTAAGGGCAACCATGTCATCCGTGACAGAGAGGGAGAAGCGTTCATCCATGTACTGTATACAGGTAAGAGAGTATAGCTAGCTACATTTTCAGATATTATACATTTCTAATTTTGTCAGAAAGTCGTTTTCATTGCAAGTTAAAGCGCACTGTTAGCTGTGTAGTAATATTATTCGTATCTCAGAGCCATTTGCTAGTTTAGCTACCTGTAGATTCATGCAGGGTACTAATGCTATGAGTTGGGATAATGTTTCATTGTTTAGCTAGCTAGCTAGTTATCTACATGTCTAAACAAAAGACTCCACTATGCAAGTAACCATTTCACTGTACAGTTTACACCTTCTGTATCCTTTGATTTACTTTGATTTTATTTGATAAAGTGTGTGTTTACCAGAGACTGTAAGGTGAAGAACAGCATGAACTGCACCAAAGTCAGATATAACGTTAGACCAACGAGACAG
This sequence comes from Salvelinus alpinus, assembly GCF_045679555.1. Classification (NCBI taxonomy): domain Eukaryota; kingdom Metazoa; phylum Chordata; class Actinopteri; order Salmoniformes; family Salmonidae; genus Salvelinus; species Salvelinus alpinus. Next base: position 48,478,932 of record NC_092089.1, on the reverse strand, counting down.
TGTCCAAGTTCTAAAATTCTCTGGTAGAATGCCCTGCTTTTACACTCACAACCACAAGCTATTTTCTGTAATTAGCGAACCCGTTAACTTGTAAATAATGATCTTGTTGTGAGTTTATTTTCCTGGAATAATTAATTGATAACTGTTTACAGACATGTTGATAGACCAGCCTTTAGTCTTGAAATCTTGTTTAGTACATGACCATACTCACTGTTTAGCACATTGCCTCACATGTGAATCCTTAAAGAGATGGGTGGGGCTATGTCTTAAGAGGGTGTGAACAATGCTTAATGAGTGTAGACAAAGAAGAGCTCTCCAGTAGGTCTACCAAAACATTCAAGTGTCATTTTCTTAAAAGTGGGGTTACAAGTTTATCAACTTTTAAAGCAGAATTACTTTCCCATTGTTCCTCATCTGCAGTGTGTGATATACTATTTTCTAGCTCTGAGTCTTTACTTTTCGGTCGGTCACATATCTCACTGCAAATGACATAAACTAAAATGTCAGCTTGGTTGACATACTGTATAACTACAATGGTTAAATGTAACTATTTTTGATTATTCCAGAAACACCATGTTGCACAATGACACTTACACAAGACGGCCAGGTACATGGATGCGTTCATGACGCCATAGACATTTTCCCCCACACAGGTGTAGATGCCCTCCTCAGAGGGGGTTAAGTCCTCCAGGGAGAGCGAGGTGTTGGAAGCCGTGTCCCACCGCAGCTCCTGGTCCCCAAACAGCCAGGAGATCCTGGGAGGAGGGTTACTGTCCACCTCGCAGTGCAGCGTTACCGAGCTGCCCTCCATCACCTCCGCAGACACGTTCACCCACACCGAGCGAGGGGCATCTGGGGTGAGAGGAAGGGGAAGGTGGGGTTAGACTTGTAAAAGTGACAAGTGTATAACCTGGTTAAACCCGACCCAACACTGCACTCAACATTGTTTCAAAGAAAAACAAAAGGTGAAATGTAGAAAAACAGGTTTGGATGCCAGGCTAACATACCCAAAGCGTACCATGTCACAATCATGCAATATATTTCTAAATCATGTTACTATCCTTCTACTTTAGATGAAGAATAATGGATGACTGTAGATATTGACAATGGTTCTACAATGTGTATATCAGAAATATGTGTAACACTGCTCATTTACATTTGGCGTAGTCGGCAAGATTAGTTTTCCGATATTAATATAATCCCCCACATTACATAATGTGTGCCCTGTTGTGTCCCAATGACACGCTTCTCACAGAATTTGAGGATTCAAAGCTACAGGTTCGGTGACAACAGTCAGTTGGTCACTTACACTTGACATCCAGAGAGATGAGTCTCTCGTAGACCAGGGTGGTGTTGGGATAGTAGACCCTGCAGCCCAGCAGCTGACCGTTGTGTATGGGCCTGGGGGTGAAGATGAGCGTGCTGGACAGCACGGCTGTGTTGCTCTCTTCCACGTAGTCTGAGGTATACTCGGGTTCAGGCAGGTAATCTGTGTACATCCATTGGATCTCTGGGCTATTCTCTGGACAGTTGTCTGGAGCATAGCACGTCAACTCCAGATTCTCGTCAGCGACTATCTCCTCAGGGATGTCAATGTTGGGCTGGTCTGGGGGACAGAGACGACATAAGCGAACGAGTGAAGATTCACCAATTCACAATATTTACCCATTCTCATTAAGACTATATTAATTATAATCCCAGCTAGGGCAATCCTAGCCTGGTCCCAGATATATTTGGGCTTGCCGACTCCTACTGTCATTGTCATGCCTTGTCATGCCAAACAGTGTCCACAGTCGTTGGCAAGACAGCACAAACAGATATGGTACCAGGCAAGGGCAATCCAGCCCATAAATGTGACACATTCAATTGTAAACAATTGTAAACATAACCTCTCAGGGTCTCTCAGCAGGCTTACCCAGCACCTTGAGCTCAGAGAAGTCTGGGTAGGTGTAGATGTTTGCACCGCCCAGGTCGGCACGGAAGTAGTACCTCCCTGAGTGCTCTGTACCTATATTACTGATAAGCAGGGTGCAGTTTCTCTGTTGCAGGTCCCCAATGAGCTTGGTACGCCCTTTGTAACTTTCATGTACGATTTCTGTGCGCGTCTTGATCACCACAGGTGGGAAGAGCTGGGGGTAGGGCTGACCAAAGTACCAGATGCCGTGGGTGCCGCGGTACGGCCTGATACCAGACGGGTACATGAATGTGCAGGGGATGACCACGCAGGAGTTGGTCATGGCCGAGATGTCCCTGGGTATCCATACGTTCCACTGGCCACTGACATCTGAGGGAGGGAAGAGGGGATATGGGACGAAGATTGGAAATGGGAATATTGAGAGCGAAACTGTATACTGAATCAATGACCAATCAATCTACAATACATCCACAGTTTCAAATGGAATCACTGAGAAAAGATGAACAGATAGAGAGAACAGAGGATGATATCATGATGTTCTCCCTGGTTGAGATGGTAAGAACAGTGACCCTATGTGGAGGAAGCATACGGCACCACTGGCACCACTGTTTAAGTGAGAGGGACAAGTTTGAGTCAAGTTGGGCGCCAGCCAGTCATCAGAGAGCACTGGAACAGTAGGCTGATTCCCTGCTGCCATGTGTGGCAGGACCCTGTGTCTACTCTGTACCCTTATGTTTTAGTATTGTTTGCTGTAAGTTTGACACACTCTAAAAGTCAACTGGGTCAATACAGTAAAACCACCAAATCGGTTTTACAGTGCAATTGCATACAGTTGAAGTCGGAAGTTTACATACACTTATGTTGGAGTCATTAAAGCTAGTTTTTCAACCACTCCACCAATGTCTTGTTAACAAACTATAGTTTTGGCAAGTCGGTTAGGACATGTACTGTGTTCATGACACAAGTCATTTTTCCCAACAATTGTTTACAGACAGCTTATTTCACTTATCATTCACTGTATCACAATTCCAGTGGGTCAGAAGTTTACATACACTGACTGTGCCTTCAAACTGCTTGGAAAATTCCAGAAAATGATGTCATGGCTTTAGAAGCTTCTGATAGGCTAACTGACATCATTTGAGTCAATTGGAGGTGTACCTGTGGATGTATTTCAAGGCCTACCTTCAAACTCAGTGCCTCTTTGCTTTACATCACGGGAAAATCAAAAGAAATCAGCCAAGAACTCAGATTGTTTTTTAGACCTCCACAAGTCTGGTTCATCGTTGGGAGCAATTTCCAAATGCCTGAAGGAACCACGTTCATCTGTACAAACAATAGTACACAAGTATAAACACCAATGGGACCAGGCAGTCGTCATACTGCTCAGGAAGGAGACTAGTTCTGTCTCCTAGAGATGAACGTACTTTGGTGCGAAAAGTGCAAATCAATCCCAGGACAACAGCAACGGACCTTGTGAAGATGCTGGAGGAAACAGGTACAAAAGTATCTATATCCACAGTAAAACGAGTCCTATATCAACATAACCTGAAAGGTCGCTCAGCAAGGAAGAAGCCACTGCTCCAAAACCACCATAAAAAAGCCAGACTACGGTTTGCAACTGCACATGGGGACAAAGATCGTACTTTTTGGAGAAATGTCCTCTGGTCTGATGAAACAAAAATAGAACTGTTTGGCCATAATGACCATCATTATGTTTGGAGGAAAAAGGGGGAGGCTTGCAAGCCAAAGAACACCATCCCAACTGTGAAGCACGGGGGTGGCAGCATCATGTTGTGGGGGTGCTTTCCTGCAGGAGGGACTGGTGCACTTCACAAAATAGATGGCATCATGGAAAATGATGTGGATATATTGAAGCAACATCTCAAGACATCAGTCAGGAAGTTAAAGCTTGGTCGCAAACGGGGCTTCCAAATGGACAATGACCCCAAGCATACTTCCAAAGTTGTGGCAAAATGGCTTAAGGACAACAAAGTCAAGGTATTGGAGTGGCCATCACAAAGCCCTGACCTCAATCCTGTAGAAAATGTGTGGGCAGAACTGAAAAAGCGTGTGCGAGCAATGAGGACTACAACCAGACTCAGTTGCACCAGCTCTGTCAGGAGGAATGGGCCAAAATTCACCCAACTTATTGTGGGAAGCTTGTGGAAGGCTACCCTAAATGTTTGACCCAAGTTAAACAATTTAAAGGCAATGCTACCAAATACTAATTGAGTGTATGTAAACTTCTGACCCACTGGGAATGTGATGAAAGAAATAAAAGCTGAAATAAATCATTCTCTCTGCTTTTATTCTGACATTTCACAATCTTAAAATAAAGTGGTGATCCTAACTGACCTAAGACAGGGAATGTTTACTAGGATTAAATGTCAGGAATTGTGAAAGACTGAGTTTAAATGCATTTGGCTAAGGTGTATGTAAACTTCCGACTTCAACTGTATGTAAACTTCCGACTTCAACTGTATCTAGATTACTTTGTTTCTATTACATTTGTAGTCTTGAAATGAATTTCCCCAGTTATTGTGGTGTAATCGAGTAGTTATTCACACTGAATAGGGAATGAGAAACATAAGAGTTTTACCTTTGATGATTAGCAACACTGGCAGAAGCAGCTCCAAACACCACATGGTGTCTATTTAACCCTGAACCGGAGACCTCTGCAACAGACATTGGACCTCAATTACACATCCACAACTTCACCCTTTACCATTCTGTTCTGGACCAATGGAGCCCAATGCTATGTGATATATATTGAATATGCCAATATAGTGACATATAACTGATGTCAGTAGTGGTGACATATAAATGCAATAGTTAAATGATACAATTTTTTTTACATATTCTAATTAGCCTATGTTGCTTTTATCTCAGGTAACAATGGCAAAAGTCAATATGATTGTGTGTAAAAAGACGGTTGACATTACTGACTATTACCTTGAATTGCTCAATGGGCGAAAAGTAGCCAAGACAGAAAATGATTCCTCAGCTTGGTGGTCGCAGTAGTAGTCGTAGTAATGTTCACTAGAGGGCGCCCAATCACACCCAGACACCTCAACAGCCCTCTCCCTTATCTTCTCTGTAAAAAGAAAAAAAAACAAAAACACACACAACAATTGACATGAGCATCAGGCGATGACATCAGCCCTGCTGCTTGAGACGGACTCTTCAGGTTCTTCACAGGCACTGGCACATAGACATGGTGATGCACACTCTCTCTTTCTCTCTCGCGTTCTCACTCAGAAGGCACCTGTTCGGGCGCCGTAGTGTGAGTGCTAGTAGAGTCACTCATTAAGGCTATTTATATGTAAGTCCCAGGTCTTTGACAGACAGTCACTGTTGGGCCCTGATCAGAACCATGACTCACTACCCTAGTCCCTAGGCCCCTATCCACTACATCACATCATGGCGTCAACCATCATAATTTGGTCCGTTGGTTGTTTGGACCATTTAGTCTGTATCTACCAGTCTGTGTCTCCCCCTGTATGTCATCCATGATGCTATGGAGGCAACGACTTGTCTTTAGCCTCCCTCCGAGCAGCCGGTGGCTGCAGATGGTGGGCCTAAGAGTGGATTGTGTTGGAGAGCTCCATGATTAACACATCACTACGTCCCCAGACAGTCTATAGGCTGATAAGCTGTGTTCCTACGGAAAATAAGGGCAAATTCTGTTGGTTTTATGGAGTTTGGCAACAACAGGGAGAGGGTATTCTGGGCTGAGGGACACAAACATCCCGTTCTCAAACAAGCGATTGTACGCACACAAACAGCATGCTCGTGCGTATTTCCAAACTGTGTCATAACACTTATACACACACACACACACACACACACACACACACACACACACACACACACACACACACACACACACACACACACACACACACACACACACACACACACACACACACACACACACACACACACACACACACACACACACACACACACACAAATCCAAAGTAAAATGTACGGTCCACATACAGATTGACTTGTTGACTTGGACCCCTTTAAACCAAACCATGAGGCTCTAGGTTATGGCAATCATAAAACATTTCTAAAACATTGCGTCAAGCTGTACCATCTGCATTAGACAAAACCCCAAGAGAGGGACTGTGTCTGAGCTGAGACTCAACACATCAGCCATGTCAGGAGGAACAGAATAGCCCGGAGAGCAGGGCACTGACACCACCAGCAACAACAACGAGAGCCATTGATTGGCAGACAAACGGCCAGCACAGAGACCAGCCACAGACCACTTGCCTCATACCAGCTTCAGCACCAGGCTCCGGCTCCCTCTCGGTTCCTTCCCTCGGTTCTACGTTCTCCCCGAGCGTGTGGTTCCCTTGTGGGTCTCCACAAGGTTGAAAAATCCTGTCTGCCGGGTTCTATGGATTCTAGGACAGGGGACGAGGAGAGAAAGAGGGACAGAGGCAGAGGGACAGAGGCAGAGAGAGAGAGAGAGAGAGAGAGAGAGAGAGAGAGAGAGAGAGAGAGAGAGAGAGAGAGAGAGAGAGAGAGAGAGAGAGAGAGAGAGAGAGAGAGAGAGAGAGAGAGAGAGAGAGAGAGAGAGAGAGAGAGAGAGAGAGAGAGAGAGAGAGAGAGAGAGAGAGAGAGAGAGAGAGAGAGAGAGAGAGAGAGAAGAGGGGAAGAGAGACTGTGTGAGCTGCAGGCTGTGGTGAATGTGTGTGGTGGGTAGTTTTGAATATGAATTCAAACATTTCTCTGCCTTTTCCTAGGCCCACTCCACGCATTCCTCTCATCTATCGCCCTCTCTGCTATTGCCTGTCTCTCTGTCTCAAACCATGGACCAGGCTTTTGACTCTCACAACCAGGTCAAATTAACCCTGCTAGCATTAGATAACTTCCCTGCTAGGACCTAAGGTATCCACAAAGAGCCAGGACCTCAGGGTGAATGTAAGTTGAGTCATAATATCACTATGACTAGTGAGTATGACTAGATAAGTATGGCTGGGTTTAGACCCATACAGATGAGAATATTCTCAATTTCCAAACAGTTCCATTGGAATCATACATCCCCAGGCTTTAGTTATTGTACGGTGCCCACGTTGACTACCGTTTGCAACCAAAATGAGTAAATATTTTAAAAACTAAGCCAAAAGATGCAAACCTGGGATTATGATCTAGAAACGAACAACAATGGTTCTTATTTTATTAGAAAAAAATAAGAATTTTGGTGTTGTAAAATTTTTGGAGCATTCCCTTGGACTCACCACACACCAAATATCTTCCTACATAAGGTATGTTTGTGGATGTGGGATGACAATGTGGTCCAGCAAGCAACTAGAAGGACCCCCTACTTTACATATCAACGCAACAAAGAATACTTCTATTTCAAGGCGGAACGGTTATGACAGTTTAAGTGGCGCGAGTCACTGTCTCCATGAGCCATTAAGCTATAGGCCAAATGATGACATCCACCAAGCCATGGATGGTTTCAAGGGAATCCCTACACAAACACACTTGAGGATGGGCTGAGTAGGCCTGGGTGGGGGAAGGGTGGTAGAGTCAGAGTGAATACCTCATTCACAGACTGGAGGCTGTACAAACGAATGTGCAGCATGCCACAGCCCCCTACACACGAGGCACACGGCGTGCCAACACACTTCTCACTGTGGTCGTAACAGCGACACAACAGCTATGTGACCTTCCTCCCCGCCTCTCTCCTTCCCCCATCCCCTCATCCTCCTCCACGCAGTGTCGTTCCGTTGGGACAAAGCAGTGTTTCCCTGCGCCATGGTCATTGTGTGTGTGTGTGTGCCTGTGCGTGTGTATGTACGTGTCCACTTGGGGGAGATTTCCTCCTAAGTCATGTCAAACATTTACAGAGCTGAGAGTATACAGTCGCGGCCAAAAGTTTTGAGAATGACACAAATATTAATTTCCACAAAGTTTGCTGCTTCAGTGTCTTTAGATATTTTTGTCAGATGTTACTATGGAATACTGAAGTATAATTACAAGCATTTCATAAGTGTCAAAGGTTTTTATTGACAATTACATGAAGTTGATGCAAAGAGTCAATATTTGCAGTGTTGACCCTTCTTTTTCAAGACCCTTGCAATCCGCCCTGGCATGCTGTCAATTAACTTCTGGGCCGCATCCTGACTGATGGCAGCCCATTCTTGCATAATCATTGCTTGGAGTTTGTCAGAATTTGTGGGGTTTTGTTTGTCCACCCGCCTCTTGAGGATTGACCACAAGTTCTCAATGGGATTAAGATCTGGGGAGTTTCCTGGCCATGGACCCAAAATATCGATGTTTTGTTATCCGAGCCACTTAGTTATCACTTTTGCCTTATGGCAAGGTGCTCCATCATGCTGGAAAATGCATTGTTCGTCACCAACCTGTTCCTGGATGGTTGGGAGAAGTTGCTCTCGGAGGATTTGTTGGTACCATTCTTTATTCATGGCTGTGTTCTTAGGCAAAATTGTGAGTGAGCCCACTCCCTTGGCTGAGAAGTAACCCCACACATGAATGGTGTCAGGGTGCTTTACTGTTGGTATGACACAGGACTGATGGTAGCGCTCACCTTGTCTTGCCCCAAACAATCTAAAAGGGGATTCATCAGAGGAAATTACTTTACCCCAGTCCTCAGCAGTCCAATCCCTGTACCTTTTGCAGAATATCAGTCTGTCCCTGATGTTTTTCCTGGAGAGAAGTGGCTTCTTTGCTGCCCTTCTTGACACCAGGCCATCCTCCAAAAGTCTTCGCCTCCCTGTGCGTGCAGATGCACTCACACCTGCCTGCTGCCATTCCTGAGCAAGCGCTATACTGTTGGTGCCCGAATCCGGCAGCTGAATCAACTTTAGGAGATGGTCCTGGCGCTTGCTGGACTTTCTTGGGCGCCCTGAAGCCTTCTTCACAACAATTGAACCGCTCTCCTTGAAGTTCTTGATGATCTGATAAATGGTTGATTTAGGTGCAATCTTACTGGCAGCAATATCCTTGCCTGTGAAGCCCTTATTGTGCAAAGCAATGATGACGGCACGTGTTTCCTTTCAGGTAACCATGGTTGACAGAGGAATAACAATGATTCTAAGCACCACCCTCCTTATTGAAGCTTCCAGTCTGTTATTCGAACTCAACCAGCATGACAGAGTGATCTCCAGCCTTGTCCTCGTCAACACTCACACCTGTGTTAACGAGAGAATCACTGACATAATGTCAGCTGGTCCTTTGGTGGCAGGGCTGAAATGCAGTGGAAATATTTTTTGGGGATTCAGTTTATTTGCATGGCAAAGAGGAACTTTGAAATTAATTGCAATTCATCTGAATACTCTTCATAATATTCTGGAGTATATGCAAATTGCCATCATACAAAATGAGGTAGCAGACTTTGTGAAAATTAATATTTTTGTCATACTCAAAACTTTGGCCACGACTGTATGCATGCTCATCTGCTAATCTGACCACTATCGCATTGTCATTGTTAGCAATGTTGGCACAGCAACATTTCCAAACTGCTATACTTCAGTTAATGGTATTGAGACAAAAATAACACGTTGATGAAATATTTTTATAAAGTTGTTTCTTACTCATGATTGTTGGTTTCTGTGTGTTATACAGCAATAACAACATTACACTGGTACAGGTCACAGTTCTGTATTGTGATAAATACTGTAGGTGAAATGTACACACTAAGGTCATCCACACTAAATGACCTTAGTGTGGACCTTCACTCTTGAAACATTCACATTGTAAAAATGACTGCAACACAAATTCCCCTTTAGGAGTCTCTGGGAGAATTTCAATTGGTTTTGCTCGCCTCCTGCATCCTCTCCCCTGTCCAGGGAATCTGGAAACAAATGCGCTTGTATGAAATGACACTCCCCTTCTCCACTTGCGCGTCATCAGGCAAATTACATTTCTAGGGGTAGAATCCCCAAATAAATGTGTAAAGTGATAAAAAAAACTAATGTAGCTAGTTGTGCAAGACATTTTAAAGGTAAAAGGATAAGGGGTGTATCGTTTTTAAATGTGTGCATGCTTTTCTCCTTTGAGAAAACAACAGCTGATTCAAAGGAGGTGTGGCGGACGTTAAAACCCTTCCGTGCTAGCCGCCGTTGGGACGCTCTTGTGCGTCCTCTGCTGAAGTAGATAATCGAGGAGAGGACACTTCTCATTCGCCAACTAACGAATTGACGCTCTCCTCCACCACTTATCGGTTTCCAGGTCACGGAGGAGAGGAGGACGGAGGAGTCGAGGAGAGGGCGTACTTTTTATCAATTGAGAATCTCCCTAGGCGTACACTCCACCACTCTTCCTGTTCTTCATAGTGTTTCACATAGCCTGTGGGGGCTGTATTATCCCAGCGCCAACACAGTAGTTAATAGGCAGAATAATCACAGGCATCTTTATCCCTATAATTTCATTCTAACAATTATTCTTCAAAGGGAAAATCATAGTGCACACTGCATATGGCCTAGTGTAGGCTATGTTCATGACGTCTAGTGCAACAATGAGACGATCGACACAGAATCAGTAAGGCCTAAACAGGCCATGACACCTTGACATATTACCATGACTCATATTCCATACTCCAAATGATCAACCAATAACAAATGGCCCCACTGTCCTCAAGAGAAGGAGCCAGCTCAGCCAAGATCATTTTGTATTCTTAATATCATATACTGTATGTATGTGAAGCTCGCTGGTGGCTCATATGAATAAAGGAAACACTGTACGCGGAACACTGCCCATTGTGAGGCAGAAACTGGAGGAATTTTCCGGAACAGGCCAGCTCACAGCTTGCGTTGCTGTTCGCCTGTGACGCGCACTGGTCCACAAGCTCTGGTCCCCACTAAAATACTCCAAGGAGCAGATGGTCTTAAAGCACACCCGGCTCCCCCTCCCATACACACAGCACTCGTAGCTGCCTGTGAGAAGCCCACCCCTCCACCATCACTCCACATGACACAGTCTGTGTGAGGTAGAGTACTGCTTATAAGGCCACAACTACAAACTGTAAAATGATGACAAAATGTAGGTGTGACATGTACAGTGCCTGTACAGTATCTATGTGTGCATGCACAGTACCAGTCAAAAGTTTGGACACACCGACTAATTCTAGGTTTTTACTATTTTTACTATTTTCTACATTGTAAAATAATAGTGACGACATCAAAACTATGAAATAACACATATGGAATCATGTAGTAACCAAAAAAGTGTTAAACAAATCAAAATCTATTTTATATTTGAGAATCTTCAAAGTAGCAACCCTTTGCCTTGATGACAGCTTTGCACATTCTTGGCATTCTCTCAACCAGCTTCATGAGATAGTCTCCTGGAATGCATTTCAATTAACAGGTGTGCCTTGTAAAAAGTTAATTTGTGGAATTTCTTTCCTTCTTAATGCGTTTGAGCCAATCAGTTGTGTTGTGACAAGGTAGGGGTGGTATACAGAAGATAGCCCTATTTGGTAAAAGACCAAGTCCATATTATGGCAAGAACAGCTCAAACAAGCAAATAGAAACGACAGTCCATCATTACTTTAAGACATAAAGGTCAGTCAATCCGGAACATTTCAAGAACTTTGAACGTTTCTTCAAGTGCTGTCGCAAAAACCATCAAAAGCTATGATGAAACTGGCTATCATGAGGACCGCCACAGGAAAGGAAGACCCAGAGTTACATCTGCTGCAGAGGATACGTTCATTAGAGTTACCAGCCTCAGAAATTGCAGCCCAAATAAATGCTTGACAGAGTTCAAGTAACAGACACATCTCAACTTCAACTGTTCAGAGGAGACTGTGTGAATCAGTCGACCTTCATGGGCGAATTGTTGCAAAGAAACCACTACTAAAGGTTTGGTTTCAACCACCGTGTCTTTGTGAGACGCAGAGTAGGTGAACGGCTGATCGCCGCATGTGTGGTTTCACCCATGAAGCATGGAGGAGGAGGTGTGATGGTGCTTTGCTGGTGACACAGTATGTGATTTATTTAGAATTCAAGGCACACTTTTTATTTTACCTTTATTTAACTAGGCAAGTCAGTTAAGAACAAATTCTTATTTTCAATGATGGCCTAGGAACACTGCCCCTTGTTCAGGGGCAGAACGACAGATTTGTACCTTGTCAGCTCAGGGATTTGAACTTGCAACCTTTCGGTTACTAGTCCAACACTCTAACCACTAGGCTACCCTGCCGGCCCCACTAAACCAGCATGGCTACGACATCATTCTGCAGCAATACTCCATCCCATCTGGTTTGCGCTTAGTGGGACTATCATTTGTTTTTCAACAGGACAATGACACAAAACACACCTCCAGGCTGTGTAAGGGCTATTTGACCAAGGAGAGTGATGGAGTGCTGCATCAGATGACCTGGCCTCCACAATCATCCGACCTCAACCCACTTGAGATGGTTTGGGATGAGTTGGACTGCGGAGTGAAGGAAAAGCAGCCAACAAGTGCTCAGCATTTGTGGGAACTCCTTCAAGACTGTTGAAAAAACATTCCTCGTGAAGCTGGTTGAGAGAATGCCAAGATTGTGCAAAGCTGTCATCAAGGCAAAGGGTGGCTACTTTGAAGAATCTCAAATATCAAATATTTGTAACCACTTTTTTGGTTACTACATGATTCCATATGTTATTTCATAGTTTTGATGTCTTCACTTATATTCTACAATGTAGAAAATAGAGAAAAACCCTTGAATGAGTAGGTGTGTCCAAACTTTTGACTGGTACTATATGTGTGCTTACGGCCCAGTACATCACTGGGGCCAAGTTTCCCAGGACCTCTATACCAGGCGGTGTCAGAGGAAGGCCCTAAAAATTGTCAAAGACTCCAACCATCCTACTCGTAGACTGTTCTCTCTGCTACCGCACAGCAAGTGGTACCGGAGCGCCAAGTACAGGTCCAAGAGGCATCTAAACAGCTTCTACCCCCATAAGACTACTGAACATCTAATTAAATGGCTACCCAGACTATTTGCACTGCCCCCCCCCCCCCCCCCCCCCCCCCCACCCACTCTTTTTACGTTGCTGCTACTCTCTGTTATTATCTAAGCATGGTCACATTAATAACTGTACCTACATGTATATATTACCTAAATTACCTCGACTAACCGGTGCCCCCACACATTGACTCTGTACCGGTACCCCCTGTATATAGCCTCGCTATTGTTATTTTACTGCTGCTCATAATTATTTGTTACTATTATTTCTTATATTTTAAGGAATTTTTCATAAAACTGCATTGTTAGTTAAGGGCTTGTAAGTAAGCATTTCACTGTAAGGTTGTATTCAGCGCATTTGACAAATAACATTTGATTTGATTTGCATGTGGGGGTTGTATTTTCTGAGTGCATTTGTGTGTGTGTGTGTGTGTGTGTGCACCTGCATGCATTCAAGAGTGCATTTCTGTGTGTGTTTACTAATGTGTGTATCCTCTACCTGGCAGCCGTGTGTCTCTGGACCAGTATCCAGTAAAGTGCTGCCAAATGCAGTCCCAGCACAGTGGGCAGATGGTGAGCCACAGGCCTCCTCGCTCATTAGAGTGCTCTCTCTTCCGCCCTGCCCAGTAGGGGGCGACAAACAGAGCAGTCACCTGCATAGCCCCACAGGCAGGAGGCCAAGACCTACTGCGGAAAGATATGTATAGCCATTTTCAATTCTCCCCCAAACCTTCCCCATGTCCGAATCCCTAGCCTTCGCATAACCTTCCCACACTGGTATTATTTCCTTTTGTACAACATATAGACTGAAGGAGTGTGTCAGTTAATACCATGTTCCTCACTCCTATAAAGTATTTTTTCGCATCAGTGGTCACGCAGAGCCAAAGAAAGGACACATGGACCTTATGGCACAATAAGCTCAAAACAGTCCGTCCGGATTTAGATTTGGAATCTTCATCTGCTGTTGTATCTGCTTTCAGAATTCTAAGTAATTGTGGTGAGACACTGGCAAAAGCTCTGGTAAATGTAGGAACTGTTCATTTCTGTGTGGTACTCGAGGGAAAATCTGTCCTGTGACTATTGCATGGCTTTCACTAGCCCCCACTCACGCAAATGCAAACACACACACACACACAAATGCAGATACACACAAACTCACACAATACTCAATCACTCACTTGCTCATTTGCCACTTCACTTACACACTCACCTTAGAATACATGTTGAAAGACGTATTTTCTATTTTTGTTTACCGCATATGAAAATCAAGAGGAGAAGCATTCTCGTTTCACTCTCAATGTCTTACCAATTTCAAGTCATGCCGCTGAGTATTAAATGAAAAACAACTGAAATCCAATACATTTGCTGTATGACTGTATTAATGAGGACACATTGAACCATCACACAGACACTGCTCCTCATACCTTCAATATTACTGTAGAGAAGCAAGAGTCGTTCAGGTGTAACGACTCATCCAGTCAGCACCTAGACCAGTAGTTCCCAAACTTTTATGAACACACCTTCATGTGATAAACATTTCTACAGAAAACCTAACATTTCCCTGTTAATTTATTTAGTGGTAATGACCTCCGTCTAATCTGATCCGTACTACAAATCTTCTATTTTCAGTGACAATTTTTTTTAAATAGGGTTTATTTGAACTATTTTAATAGTTTGCATAGTTCCTTACTCATTATGAATCACTTGAGTGTAAGCTACCCCTTTAAGAGCGTCCAAGAATCCACGGCAGAATTTTTGTTTCATGTGCTCAGGTAAAATAGGTCTTTAGTTGTATTAGCTGAGCGCACTGGTGCTCCCAAGTCAAAATTCCATGTGCATTCCACAGGTCAGGTCACCTTCAAAAACATTCTGCACACCGGTTGAAAACCACTGACCTAGACATCTCTAACAAAAGGTATGACACACAGAGAGGCCAAGAAGCACTGAGCAATAGCTTCCATTCATCTGAGTAAATAATCTTGGCCATGAAACCAACTAACTCCATGGACCAACTGACTCCAACTATCTCCATGGACCAATTAACTCCAACTAACTCCATGGAAATGATATTGTCCAGAGCTTTTACTCACCTGTGCAGTCAGGTGAGTGTCACAGGCGTTTCTCTCCCTCTCTTGGGCTTCTAGCCTCAGTGCCAACAAGCCCGTCCCCAACAACAAGCACATGTACTACTAACCTCTAACCATCACGCCACCGCTCACGCTGCCATCAAGAGACCTCTCGCCCCTCTCTGTACCATGCCCCATCAAGAGGGGAGGAATAAACTGCCCTCCCTCCTTCTCTCCCATATGGAAATCAGTCTCCTCAGTGTACCAGCATTGTTCCGTGCCTTCGCCTCGAGGCCCAGCCATTCATAAATGTACACCCCTCACCGCCCTGGCCACAATGACCTCCACTGTTCCCACTCATCCCAACACATGTGGGTGAGACTTTGAGCTCCAAGACCCTTTCCATCCAACACAGCCATTAGTTTAACATTGGATGGGTCCGAGCATATTCGTTTGTTTTGGATTGATGGAGTGCAATGTCCTTGTTTGAGGTCACTACTACGCCAAAGGGGGTGGAAGAAGGGACGCCAGAGAAGGGAGACAAACAGGGTTAAGATAGAGATGGGAATTAAAATAGCAATGTCATTGTATGGAAATGGTTGTTGTTTTGTGGTAGAAGACCTCTCAGAGGCTAATTATAGTATATGCCACTCATGTCCATATGTAATCTATAGAGCTTTGTGAACTATAGCTACGGTACTTGTAGCTGCCACCTACCCTGACCAATAGAGGGCTTGACCAATACATTTGCCACCACAATCTTCTAAACGGCTGGATATTGAAAATAATGAAAGTTACTAAACTTCTCCTGTAGCTGAACCATACTGAACTGGTTTTGAGGGCACAGTGAGGAGCATGTGACCTCAAACTGCATCACTTCCTTTGTGACCAGATCATAAACCATGAATGCATTGTCAAAAATTCCCTTACAGTTCTCAAGAGGCCCTATCCTTCCCTACAGCTCTATTTTCTATGACCTTGTCCAAGATTTAAGGTTGACAACTCAAATGTACTATAAAGGAAGGTCAGGCAATATATTTACTGAACAAAAATATAAATGCAACATGTAAAGTTGGTCCCATGTTTCATGAGCTAAAATAAAAGATTTGCCAAGACATTCCATCCACCTGACAGGTGTAGCATATCAAGAAGCTGATTAAACAGCATGATCATTACACAGTTGAACCTTGTGCTGGCGACAATAAAAGGTCACTCTAAATGTGCAGTTTTGTCAGACAACACAATGCCAGAGATTTCTCAAGTTTTGAGAGAGCATGCAATTGGCATGCTGACTGCAGGAATGTTCACTAGAGCTGTTGCCAGATAATTTTATGTTAATTTCTCTACCATAAGCCACCTCCAACATCGTTTTAGAGAATTTGGCAGTATGTCCAACCGGTCTCACAACCACAGACAGCGTGTAATTGTCTGAGACCAGCCATCTGGACAACTGACCAGCCACCCGGACAACTGACCAGCCACCCGGACAACTGATGAAACTCAGGACTATTTATGTCTGTAATAAAGCCCTTTGGGGGGAAAACATAGGTCCTGGCTCCCCAGTGGGGGGGGGCCTATGGCCTCCCAGGCCCACCCATGGCTGCGCCCCTGCCTAGTCATGTGAAATTCATAGATTAGGGCCGAATGTATTTATTTAAATTGACTGATTTCCTTATATGAACTGTAACTCAGTAAAATTGTTGAAATTGTAGCGTTTATACTGTTGTTCAGTATATTTACAAACATTTATTTCACGATAAAAACAATTACAACAATAACGATGTGACGGATGATATGACCACTTAAATGAAGAAATTGCACAAATCTATTGGGGTAAGTTCAGGTGGCACATCTGAAAATGTTTGATACATTTGGAGCCCTCTGAACATGACCCATTGACTACAGTGACTGTAACTGCAGTATGAGAACATTCACAAATGTTTTGAGGGCCAGAGGAAAGGTCTAAATATGGTTAAACGCTGAAAACCAATCATATGCACATGGCATATATCCACATCCTGATAATAATACTGCAATATGAATTATGATATTGCGATATACACTGAGTGTATACAATATTAGGCACACCTTCCTAATATTGAGTTGCACACAGTTTTGCCTTCAGAACAGCCTCAATTCGTCGGGGAATGGACTCTACGAGGTGTCGAAAGCATTCCACAGGGATGCTGGCCCATGTTGACTCCAATGCTTCCCACAGTTGTGTCAAGTTGGCTGATGTCCTTTGGGTGGTGGACCATTCTTGATATACACAAACTGTTGAGGTTGAAAAACCCAGCAGCGTTGCAGTTCTTGACACAAACCACAGCGACTGGTACTTACTACCATACCCCGTTCAAAGACACTTAATTTTTTTTGTTTTGCCCATTCACCCTTTGAATGGCACACATACACAAACGTCTCAATGTGACAAGGCTTAAAAATCCTTCTTTAACCTGTCTCCTCCCCTTCATCTACACTGATTGAAGTGGATTTAACAAGTGACATCAATAAGGGATCATAGCTTTCTCCTGGATTTACCTGGTCAGTCTATGTCATAGAAAGAGCAGGTGTTCCTAATGTTTTTCAGACTCAGTGTACACTATATTGCTCAGACCTTAGAAAATAGAGCATGAAAACACAATGGTGAGGGGAGCTGCTCCCTGCGCCCCTTGACTGAACCTCTCTCCACCCAAGACTCCTCCACAACCTCCACCCCTTCAACCCACCCTGCTACCACCCCTTCCTGTCCTGACACAGTAGCCATTGTCTCCCAGGTCCTGCTGGGAGAAAAGAACAGCACAGCTCGAGCCTGACACCGCACAACACTGGGAAGTCGATGTGCACAGATAATTGTCTTTTAATCACAACAATCGTCTTTTCTCTCTGCTCTCGCTCCTCTCTCTCTCTCTCTCTTGTTGGATTTTTCTCTCTTCTGGTGGCATTAGCTAATTCGACCCATCGCCCTTCTTGTTCTACGATTTCTCACATTAGTCTTCCATTGTTTGGTCATGGCAGCATTCAAGTGAATCATGTTTCTTCTTCTGCTTCTTCTAGTTCACCATCATCACCCACCACCATCATCACCCACTACCATCGCCAAACACACACTTACCCACTTACTCTCTCACACACACACACACTTACTTACTCTCACACACACTCTCTATCTCTCTCTCACACACACACACACTCTCTCTTTCTTTCTTTCTCTCTCTCTCTCACACACACACACACACACACACACACACACACACACACACACACACACACACACACACACACACACACACACACACACACACACACTTACTCTCTCTCACACACACATTTACTCTCTCTCTCACACACACACACACACACACACTATCCCCCTGTTTGTAGTGTATGATGTATGCGTGTTTGGGGGGTTTGGGCTCTTGCTGGACAGAGATGGCCAGGCCAGGGAGAGAAGGTGAGAGGGCAGAGCACACACTGAGAAAGGATTCATACCTACCCATCCATCTTTGTTGGACAGGAGAGATGCATGGTTGTCATTTGTGACCTCCCAAGTGGAGCAGCAGTCTAACAGTGCTGGAGGCGTCACTAAAGATGTGGGTTGGATCCCGGGCTGTACCACAACCGGCCGTGATCGGAAGTCCCATAGGGCGGCGCACAATTGGCCCAGCGTCGTCCGGGTTAGGGGAGGGTTTGGCCGGGGGGGCTTTACAATTAAGCTGTCATTGTAAATAAGAATTTCCTACTTAAATAAAGGTTACATTTTTTTTAAATGTTATTGGTACACAGACACAGGGTGTCAGTAGAGACATCAATCAATCAAATGTATTTATAAAGCCCTTTTTACATCAGCCGATGTCACAAAGTGCTATACAGAAACCCAGCCTAAAACCCCAAAAGGCAGATGTAGAAGCACGGTGGATAGGAAAAACTCCCTAGAAAGGCAGGAACCTAGGAAGAAACCTAGAGAGGAACCAGGCTCTGAGGGGTGGCCAGCCCTCTTCTGGCTGTGTCGGGTGGAGATTATAACAGAACAACGGTCAGATACTTAAGCTCTGAGGGTACTACTCTCACTCATACATTTCTTTCTGTTTTTAAGAACTGTAAACTCATTATTTTCTCTCTCTTTGATTAACATTTCTCATCATCTTCTGACACTACTAGCTTGCTATCTTGATACATTCCAGACCTGGGTTCAAAAACTGTTTGAAATCAAATACTTTATCTGGTGCTTTATTGAAGTTGCCTGGCTTAATGGATCAATAGAATAATCAAAACAATACAAACCCCATCTGGCACTTTATGCAGGCTTGAGGAAACACTCAAAGTATTTGAAAGATTTCAAATAGTATTTGAACCCAGGTCTGGAATCTTCCGCTACATTCTGCCATCATTGAAGTCTCATGACATTATGATGACATAGAAAGGAACATGTTGTCATTACGTCCATCTGTTCCAGCCATTGTTGGGTCCAAAGGAATCAGGTCACTAGATTATTGGATGTGTCTGTTGTACACCCACTGTCACTACTGGCTTGTGTCCCTGTGGAACGGAGGATTTACTCCCCAAGGCATATTTGTTCCCCAATCTGTGCCCCACTTTGCCTCATACCCAATTCTGGCTTTATCTTGGGAATTAAGTAAACTATACTGAGATATAATGCCAAGATCAACTGAATTGTATTTGTTTAAACTGATTGTCCCAATGGACCCTTCTCCTGAGGCACCTCATCATATTATCTAAAAGCTCAAATGGGATCACCCTCTCGAATAAGAACAGAATAAGAGAACAAAACTTTGTTGGGATAAGAAACAGCACTCATACCCATCTAACTATCCTAGATGTTCTGTTACACTGCTGCATATAGACCCAAGACAACATACTGTACACCCCTTAGCATTAATGAATTGGTGTGAGTCATATTGTTTTCAGCCTTAAAAAAATACCACGGATGAGGAGAGAAGCTCTGTTGCTATACCAAGGCTTCTAAAGCCTTACTGGTACCAAACCTCTACAGCTTTCACATGAAAACAACTCTTATGTTATAAAAGGTCACCAACTCACTCTCACAATGCCACACTCATCCTGTCACCAAAGCCTGAACGTGACTGCCAACAACCATGTGCTAAAACACTTGAGACACGAGGCTGAACTCGCAAACCATACCTTGTGAACTCGTTTGTGATAACCAATGAATTGTAATGGTACCCTGATACAGAGCATGCACTACAGAGCATGTGAGGTATTAAAGGCAAACACAATAGAATACAATGGAAGCGTTTCAGCCGACTATCAAATAAAGTAGGATTACGCAAGAATACCCTTATTGCTCTCAATAGGTATTACAGCCCTGAACAGACTGATGCAATTAACAATAGTAATCAAAATCAATAAAAGTCCATTAACTTAATTGCAATAAAATCGAGATTAGTAACCTAAAGCTAAAAGCAAACATAAGAACACAAGTCCCATACATTTAGTATGGCTCCTACCTTATCAGTTGATATGCACCCAGTGAAGCACTCTAATGCCCAGCAGATAGGAACCAGCAAGTACTCCTCTCCTATGGCATCTGCCTTCTCTGCTACTCCCTCCCTCCTCTCTCATTTTCTCCCTCTCTCTCTCTCTCCATTGGTGAATCAATCAAAGAAAACTAAGGGAAAACACAATTCTGTATCAGTTGTATTACTTGTAATATGTATTCATACCCATAGGGTAAATCTGTCATAAACCACTTTCTTTATATAGGCAAAACATGACATTGTAGTGTCAGGCAGGTTGTAGTGAGTGAATAACATTGATTCAAAGACAGTTTGGCTTTCTTTGTGAAACATGTTTCAATATATACACCACAGCTTTCAGTCAATCAGCATAAAGGGCTCGAACCACTCGGTTTATAATTATCTATATAACACTCTTAAAGCTTGCATATTTGATTTCATATCATTAGATCTATCCAAAAGCAGGGTGACACAGCACAATCGGGTGTGCTGGTGGAGCTGATGTACCAAGCAGGTGGCAGCAGGGGTCTTACCTTGTACAGTACCAATCCTCATGACTTGCCATAACAAAATGTGGCAACAATTCAAATCCTGAACACATTTCAATAACAGGTATAAACAGAGGGCACCGTTCAGTCAGACACAGTGTTACACCACATCCATCATGTATACATATTGGCAGATGTTGAACGTGGAAATTGGACAAGCAATGGGAAAGGCCTTAAGATTTCAATCTATGAAAATAGGAAAGACAACGTATGGTAATGATGTTCATGAGGTCAAATAGTAGATACCCATAAAGACAAAAACAAATACTGAAATACTAGCGTGCCTTCTGTATGTCATACAGTATTCCCTGCATGATACTCCCTCAGCGAACAGCTCTTCTTCATGCCACAGAAACAAGACAGTGACATCCGGTGGTATCTCCTAGAACAGCATGTCAGATAGCCTATTATTGAATTTTCACTTAGTCGTGCATTGATGTCAATTGGAAACTAAGTGAATATTTGACTTAAGTAGAAGTTCGCCCCATAGACTGTATTTTATAGAGAAAAAGCACTGAGCATTTTGAAAAAGATTTATTGTAAAATGACGCCTGTTGTAAATCACAGTAAACACAGCACACGGACAGTGGGTATGACAAGTAGACTGTACAACAATGCAGTAAGTTCATTTTTCATAGCAATGTAAAAAATATATATATAATCTGGCTATGGCTGACATTATTCATGACAAATACATGCTGGACAGACAGTTAAAACTAATCCAAAACTCTAAATACGATGATAATGGTCCCGTGTGGCTCAGTTGGTAGAGCATGGCGCTTGCAACGCCAGGGTTGTGGGTTCATTCCCCACGGGGGGACCAGGATGAATATGTATGAACTTTCCAATTTGTAAGTCGCTCTGGATAAGAGCGTCTGCTAAATGACTTAAATGTAAATGTAAAATAAACGCAATGTAAAAATAACATGGCTATTATTCGATGTTAGTCATTTAGTAGACGCTCTTATACAGAGCAATTAAGGTAAAGTGCCTTGCTCAAGGGTACATTGGCAGATTTTTCACTTAGTCGGCTCGGCGACTAAGTGAAGAACGCTCTTACCCGCTAGGCTACCTCCCGCCCCTAATAAAATCTATTCCATTTCAAATGTACAGCATGATCTAATTTTCAATTTAAAAAAAAGTCCATGACTTCTCACAGTAAATAATTAAAAGTTCAAATGAATACTTGCTTTAGAATCTTAAAGCTCCGGGTTACTCACATTCATACTCACATTGACTGTAAGATGACAGTAAGGTGAAAATGAATGGTTAAAAAGAGTGAATGAAAACCCTTTGTGGTTTACTTTGGCTACTGCCATTCCAGCGTGGCCTACTTTAATTAAGCCTCGGTATGTTCAACCACACACTACACTTACCGCTTCAGTTAAAGCTACTCTGTACATTAAAAAGAATTGAGAGGACATAAGGCTGACAATGTTTTCAGTAAATATGAAGCACGCATTTGTACATAAATATCCAGCGTCAAATTTTGATATCTGTGTTTAGGCATTGAATATAAAATCACTGTAGCAAGTTTGCAACATTAGTACTATTTACATAGACAACTGGTAATTGTGTTACGGGACAGATTAGTTACGCTGGGGGATATTGAACGTCTCACACCACCAGACTCTCCCGACTCACGGCTCCATTCTGTCAGAAAAGAAAGAGAGTTGAAACAAACAGAATGGTGAGTTGGCATGGTACTGTACTATAAAGCATTACTATCAGTCTAGAGACAACAAGCTAAAAACATGCTAAAACATACCACCACAATTCTGGCAAAACTAGGATCTGGATTCTTTTCTTTTTCTGCTAAATATGATTATACAATTTTTTTAACTAGCATTAAAGGGATACTTGGGGATTTTGGCAATGACGCCCTTTATCTACCTCCCCAGAGTCAGAGGAACTCGTTGAAGCCTCTACGAATCCGAGAGTGGAAGACTCTTCTCTCGTCTCGAACATATCAGGCTCCCTTTTGTGAACAGTCCCATCCCAAGTCAGAATGCTGAATAAACTTCATTTGAACGTACTTTACCTTAATCTGACACAAAATACCCAGAGCATTGTTATTAACCCGACTTTCAGTATGCTGGTCTGCATATTGGTTTGTAGTTTCAATAATGATGCAATATGTCAACAATGGCCGAGCTTAACCGAAGCACAGACCAAACGTTATCGCACGCAATCAGCTAGCAGATTTCACAAGCACTTCCAAATGATTGTGAGGGAAGGTACTTCAGTCGACAACGTTCGGTTAAATTCGGCTATTCTTTACATATTGTGCATCACGTGAACTGCATCAGGAAATGGAAAATACATGCGACATAAACCTACCGGCGCCGCAAAAAGTTGGGGAAACAATACTTTACTGTGCACATTTGATCTCCACTACCTTCCGGCAAAAGGACCAATAGCACGGACAACCACTTTAGTCAACATTCTGGCTTGTAGAGACTATTGCGTCTTTTTACAGTGACTTCTTTGACTGATTATCCATGGATTAACCACCGTAACAGTCTGATGTTTAGGTAAAACTCGTGGATAACATTTTTATGTCTCGACATCCTGTATGAACGAAGTTTGTGGTATTTTCGCGAGCAAATGCTAACTAGCTTTAGCGCAATGACTGACATGCTGTGGGAACAGCATGCTAGCTTTCCCTTCAAGCTGCACGCAGAGACATAAAAAAGGGAAGCACTAGTTCATCTGAATCTGGGGAAGTAGATAAAGGGCTTCATTGGCAAAATCCCGAGGTATCCCTTTAACTATGTTGATGAAAGTAGTTCTATGAATGAAACAATCAATGAGGCATTTTGGCAATGCAGTAAATAACGCTGTGGCCTTGAGTGGCACCCTGAATGCTCAATGCCCATATGCAAAACTCTGTGATGACTGACCTTGCGCAGGTTGCTCTTCTTGCAGGACGTCAAGCTCTCGTCATCGCTAATGTAGGGAGGCGGGGGAGGGGCTGGGTAGTTGTCATCGTAGCGACGGTCGGGGTAGGCGGAGGGCGGGGACATGGGGAGTGGAGGGGGTCCGCGGGGGGCCCTGCCTCGGTCCGAGCGCCCACTGTCGCTGTCCAGGCGCTCGCGGCTCCTCGCCCTCTGCTGCTCTCCTAGACGCTTCTTCTCCATGGCTTCCCGCAGAAAGCTATCATCGTAGGCGTCCCGCCCACCGCCACGGCCGCCACCGCGCTCCCGATCACGTTCGACGGCCATCAGGTCGTCACGGCTACGGCTGCGTCTCCCCTGGAGACCGCTGGCCGGGCTGCCTCCGCGGCGACGGTCATCAGGGGAGGGCTCGCGCCGCCTGCGGTCGTCAAAGTCACGGCCGCGGTCGTAGCCTCCGCGGCTGCTAAAGTCATCATCCGAGCTGAGAGGAGAAAAAAACAGTGGGTCGAACCATTATCTTCCCCAGATTTGACCTCTGAGAGGTAAGGCTCATGCACTAGAAGGAGAAAGAGAGAGAGGCGCCAAATAAGAGCCTCACCCTCTCCGGTCTCTGGCTCCTCCGTCACGGCGGTGGGGAGGGTAGTCGTCACGGGAATCCCGGGGGTCTCTGGGGTAGCGGTCTCGGCGGGCGATGTCATCCAGATTGTCCATGGAGCGGGCGCGTCCCTGGGCCCCCATGTGGGGGGAGGGCCCACCTCCTCGCCGCGGGTAGTCGTCACGCCCCCGCTGGCCGTGCGTGGACACGCTGCTAATGGTGCTCATGGCCTCGTCCTGGTCGTACACGGTGGCGAGGGGCGGGGCCTGGGAGCGGCCGCCGCCATGGCCCCGGGGGTCATCGTGTAGGGAGCTCATCTCGCTCATGCCCCCATCCACTGAGAAAGAGCGAGAGAAAGAAAGATAGGGGGAGAGGAGAAGGAAAAAGGAAGAGGATGGGGAAAAGCCCAAGAAAGACAGACAGAGATCAAGCACGAGTCAGTTAAAAAGCCCTATCAAAGGACATTACAACACATTAAAGTTGATGAAGCCAGTTGAAGGCTCCATGTGAAATGAACGAAAACTTGACCCTTTCAATTGAACAACAACCACAAAACACAACATTGATTAAGAGACGAGCCTAGGGACCATAATCAAAAAGCGTCTCCTATGATCTAAAAGTTTCAACTGATCCTAGAACAGCACTCCTACTCTGAGAATCTTTGTGATTACAGGCCCCGAACTCTGCAGTACAGTACAGTTGACATGGGTGTGTTTATGTAAGACTCACAGCGGTTGTACTTCCCAGCGACATCACCAGGCCGTGTGGGGTCCAGGTTGGCTAGCTGTCTCTCCATGTAGTAGATGGCCCGCGTTGCGTTCCCATCTGGGTCCACCTGGATACGGTAGCCACTCCGAGCTGAGGAGGAGGGAGTAAATCATGAAACATTGTGACAAGCAGGGTTGGTCTCAATTCCATTTCAATTCAGGAAGTAAACAAAAATTCCTTTGAAAAGCAATGAGGACAATTTGAATGGGAACTTCAGTTTACTTTGTGAATTGACTGAATGGAAATGGTACTGAGCCCAACCCTAGTGACAAGATGAAATATTCTGACATTTCTCAGCCCCCCGAGATGACTCGGGGGCTGAGCTATAGCTCTGGTTAGACTCATGTATTATCACAAATAATCAAACAGACTCAGGATTTTGTAGTAACCATTTTAACTACTCACTTTGGTCTCCTGCGCCACTGTCCTGGTCATGCAGCAAAGGCACCTGGGAGCCTTGTCCAACTACAAACAGAAAACAAAAACAGAGATTTATCAACAAAAAGGTTCCTCACAACAGCGTTGAAAACCACATTGCTGCGAAACGTGCAGTAGTGAGATCTGAGAGCAAGACGAGCATCAGTCCAAACAAAACTGAGAAACGAAAGTCACACATCAAGTCCTTGCTTTTATTTAGCTAGTTGTCACGTTAAAACTGGAGAGGGGCTGTAAGTCACCTGAGCTGGCTCCGTCGTACTCCCGTCCGTAGCCGTTGGGGTGCAGTGGGGGGCCGCCCATCCCCTGGGGCAGGGGCAGCATGGGTATGCCGGGCTGTTGCATGCCCCCTCCGTAGGGTGGCTGGGCGTACATAACGGGAGCGTAGAGCGTGGGGGCGTAGTGGCTGGGGATGCCTGACTTCACCGCCTTGCCTGCTTCGTACACTGAATTGAGAGGAGTCAGTTCACAGTGTTATGACACATTAATGTTGTAGTTAGGTCGTAGTTAGGTCGCATACTGTAAATGCATATTCTGGAGGCCTCACTTCATTTTCCGGGTTTACTTTATTGGTCTGTTAAAATGTGTTTAATTGTAAGTCATGATGAAATTCAATACAACTAGTGTGTTGTGAGCAAAATGAACTGTATTTTTTTATTTTTATTTAACTAGGCAAGTCAGTTCTGAACAAATTCTTATTTACAATGATGGCCTACCATGGCCAACCCCTAACACTAATTGTGCGCCGCCCTACAGGACTCCCAATCACAGCCGGTTGTGATACAGCCTGGAATCAAACCAGGGTCCGTAGTGACGCCTCTAGCACTGAGATGCAGTGCCTTAGACCGCTGCGCCACTTGGGAGCCCCAAGAAGATAAGAGTAGCAGCACATACTGTATAAATAATATGTACATGAGAATGGCAAATGAAAGGTAAACAGTGCCAGGGTCACAAACTGGCAAAGTGAAACTGAATGAGAAAAAGGAGTTTGGTTGAATGGAATGGGCATACTAATGTGAAGGTGGCATGGAAGCAGGATGCTCTGTGCCCAGTGGAAGAGGAACATGTAGGGCTGGTGATGGCGGGGGTTTTCTACAGAGCGGTGGAGACTTACGTGCCCGGGGGCAGCAGCATTTCTCAGGGCAGCAAGGGCAGCTGATGTAGCAGCAGCAGGTGTGGGGGCAGCACTGGCACCAGCAGATTGCTATGAGGAGCAACAGCAGCAGGAAGCCAAACACTACCAGTACCACCAACAACCAGTCTGTAGACAGAGAAAGAGTAGAGAGAGAGACAGAGAGCGAGATATTATAATTATGTATGTATGTATGTATGTATGGGCAAGCTAATGTGTGTGCCATTCAGTCAAAATGAAACATCTCTGCGTTCTCTGGGTGACTATCAGCGTGGTTGAATATTAACGTTTCTGTATTTACATAGCACTTGTTCATTCAGTTCTAGGTTTCCCTTGGCTCTGTTTAAACCAGAGAAGTGGAGGACGTCTACTGTTCAAATGCCAATTTGACAAAGCTCATTTCTTCAAAAATGTGGACCAGAAAATGACAATTTCCAAGTCTATCAAGAACACTGGAGAACAGAGCCTCAGTATAGAAAAATAAACATTTGTATTATAACCTGTAGCTTGGCTATTCCAATGGTCAGTCTAGTATGCAAAGGCCACAGTATGTATTGTGTGAAAAGTCACAATGACAAGCAGTAAACATTGGAGCATCTACACGAGAGGATCATTTCAGACATCAGAGAAACCAGATAACACGGTGAGTCATTCTGTCAGATGAGGGAGCTAGCTGCACGGGAAAGAAAAATATATGCCAATATAGTGAAAGAGGACATACTCACTTCAACCACACATCGCCTATAAATGACATAGGCTGCAGTCTGACTGAAAAAGTTCATTTGCGGTTAGAGCCGACACAAAACAGACCAGAGCTATGTGCTGAGTGGCCCCATATTGCAACAATGTCACAGCCTTTAGGGCTATAGTTATGTTCTGCTGAGAGTTTTGCGGTCTCGACCATGAAAGAGAGAAAAAGCAAGTTAGAGTTGAATATAACTTTTTAATCAATGCAACCAACTCATTTTCTATTTCAAGGGTTAACAATCAGTTTTTTAAGTTGTTGTGGGGAGACTTCCCATGCAAGGACAAGTCAAAACAAGATAATTGTAAAGAGGTGTGTTTTTTTTTTGCTTTTTAGCTGTCTGTTGAGCATTACTTTGAGATGTTAAGCAATGTGGCTCCTCATACTAAAAAGTAGACCTTGAAGGTGTTGTAATGTTTAAAAATTTACAAAACAGAGGCTTGATTCAGTACAGCCAAAATCGTTGCACGAACTACCTTCATAAAAACATTAACAAGCTTGTTAAAGTAAACCATGCTTGATAAATCAAACCAGCAAAACCTTCGTTTTTGTCAGCCATTCTCAAGGGAGGCTGCTTCTCAGACTACATTTTCTAACCACACTGACCATATGTTGTCCCATTCAAAGCTGTGGGTTCAGGCCAAATGTTATTCACCGGAAACTGAACATAAACCAGTGGCATAGTTTACATATTATCTTAAAAAACAGGGCTCTTAGGCTAGGGTTAGTCTCTACTGATTATATGGGGCAAATTGGAAAGTACCTTCCATAACCAGTAAGTCAATCTCAGGCAGGAGATCAGTGGTATTTGACTTTCTCTCTGTGAAAGAAAGAAAGCCACAATTATTTTAAAAAGCCCCAACTATCTTTCTAATAAATGACTACACCTTTGCCCTCTTGAGTCTCCCTCACAACAACTTGTCCTTCTTGGAAGTCCCTGCTAAAGTGGTTCATGATTCACGAATCACTTCAAAAAAATAAGTCATAGATCCTTCCGAAGAAACGTCACTGAGCAGTCTCATTAAGCACAACCAGGAATCAAATAGCAAATTTGGAAATTGTGGAACTGCCTGAAAATTGGATTTGGCTTTTTAAGATCTTTTACATTTGATTGCTACTGCTATCAGATGTTGTGTTGCTCCACACGGTGTCTAGCTAACTCAACAAATAAACCCAAGCGAACTAAGGGGAAACTAGCACAGAGAAAATTAGTGATTGTTCCTCAAAAGGACACACAGTTCTGTGAGGAGCAGTGGTATAGGACTTGGTAGAGAGATGGAGGGGTGGTGGTGGAAGGGTGGATAGATGACAGCAGGTCAGGGGAGCTCTAAAAAGGGTCTATTAGGATAGGAGCCACTCACCCAGCACTATGAGCTCAGTGTAGTCCTCGCTGTTCCCTGTCAGATCCTGAGAAGACACCACAGAGCACACGTACACGCCGCTGTCTCCCCACGCCGTCTGGGCAAGGTTCAGGTCTGCGTCTAAAGAGACAAGTAGGGTGGGTTTGAGGTGGGGACACTGGCAACAGACAAGACTCCTTGTGGTATAGGAGTCTTGTAATGGAAGTAACACGCAGACAGAGAGAGACAGGCACACATACACACACACCGGTGCGCTTGCCCCCCCCCCCCCCCCCCACACACACATCACATTTTAAATCACTAAAAGCCGAACTCACTGTTCAAGATGCTGACTTTGCGCCCCTGGTACTCCTGGCCCAGAGTAACAGCACTGCCCTGCTTGGAGGCCACGATGCGCACCGTCCGCTGGCTGTCGGCACACTCAATGTTGGCGTTGTAGTTAGGGTTGTTCTGGGACAGGATGTTGTCAGCACTGCTGGGGTTCAGGGCTGCCTGGATGGGGTCCCTGCAGTAGGACTTGTACCTCCAGGTGATGACGGGCGGCTGCGTGGAAGACGTCTGGAAGTTGCAGGTGAGCGTGACCGGCTGGAACAGGATGACCATGTACCTCTTGACAGGACACTGGACAGAGATGGCCATAGTGGAGCCTGGAGAGAGAATAGGGGGTCTTTAAAGAGGATAGTTTGTCTCAATACTTGCAGGTAGAGATAGATATCTTCACCACCCATAACAGTGCGCAAAAAAGTGTTTGTTGTTAACTGATGGCAGCTAACTTTTCTTGTGAGTACATTAATTGTTACATTTTCTAATTTAGTTTGTAATTCAGCAGCTCTGTTTGAGTGAGATTTAAGGTACTCTGGTTGTGGCAGGAAGTTGACCTGTCTGTAAGTGACAGTCACAAAGGTCTTTCATAACTAAAGACTGGTATCATAGAGAGTAGATGCAATGAGTCACCAAGACCTTCAGCTGGGCATGTTTCATCAACAAAACTCCACATTTGAGTAATAGCCTAGCCCTAGATGCTGACTCCATGGTCAAGACTCAGTGAGATGATGTCGTAGTTCAGCTTTAATTATACATTTCATAGGGGGTAAAATTGTATCAAATGTATAAGGCAGACATAGGCATTTGGCATGAACATATTACATGCTGTTACTTGGCTCCATCAGAAACTTCAACTTGCTAAGATTGCTTCACCGTTCTTCAATTGTCAAAAAGGTACCATACCTTTGGAATTCCTACTAGATAGACTAATCTGTTGAGCTACAGTTTCATATCATTTTTGGAGTAGGGAGGTAGTCTGACTACTATCATTCATGTGATATTATCAAAATTACACCCCTTCATCTTATTCCAGGCCATGTGCGTACAAAAAAATGTCAGGAGACAAAAAATAGCAACTATATGATGAATACTTGATCTGAAAGTGTTTTTTTAAGGTTTTGACTATGATTCCGGCTTAAAAATGAAAGTCTGTAGTAATCCTTAATGTATTATATTCTGACATGTAAATATACTGGAGAACTGGAAATCTGTGATTTAACTAATAAATCACAAAATCACTCATTATTATCTGAATAATACATAGGGCTATTTTCTTTATTTAGGAAAAACACTCAACATTTCTTATAGGTGGTGATTCTACAAAGCCTACACAAAACTGTAAAAAAATACATAAACATAGTATTTCGGGCACGTCATGAAGCCAACAGATGAATAGCATTTATAGACGTTCAAATGAATACAGATTTAACCATTTGGTGGCCAACACCTGATAAAACAACGAACTCCAGAGATCCAGGTTACCTCTTACGATAACAAAAACAATCGAGCACAAGGCTACTTTTCCCAACGAATTCGACATCAAAATAAGTCAACATTAGATAATACAAACTGTTTAAAATAAGGAGTATTAATAAATACGCACATCAGTAACTAACTTATTGATTAAATTGGGCCCTGACCCTGCCTTGAAAAATATTCAATTTCCTCTCCCTACCTGTTGCCATAAGGACCGTCACGACGAAAGTCAGGAACATTTTTCGATCCGAAGTGAGTATATATTTTAGTCTCAATTTAAAAGCCTCAATTTAAAAACTACGTATAGTAATGAATTCAAGACCTGCATAAAAGCCATTAGAAACCTTGTAAAACCACAACCATGTATTCGTTTTTTTCTTAACTAGCTAGGCCTACTTCCGACATTTTGTCTCATGGTGTAGGTATGCGAGTTGGAGGCGGACCTGACAGGTGCGATTGCCAAGCCTCTGGCACAATAGGGGGACGTTCGATGTGAATCCTAGGGGTGGCCATTGTAAACTAGTTTCCATTGGCCACCCCTAAGATTTGAATGTGAATTGTGTTGAACAAAAAAAACATTAATACTTTTTTTTCAATTACAGTTTATCGCCCTCTGCATTGATAATGTACCTTTGAACGTGACCTGGGATACACCCGTTCCACTTCAAACTACCGGGAGTGATAGTTGGTATTGCCCGGCTCGAAACTAGTTCTTATTCCCCCTCAATAGTAAACATTAGAAATGTGGCGATCTCAAGCTTCTGGCCTAGTAAAACACTGTTTTAAGGGAAAGGAGGATACCTAGTCAGTGTACAACTGAATGCGTTCAACTGAAATGTGTCTTCCGCATTTAACCCAACCTCTGAATCAGAGAGGTGCGGGGGCTGCCATAATCGACATCCACGTCTTCGGCGCCCGGGAACAGTGGGTTAACTGCCTTGCTCAGGCGCAGAACGACAGATGTTTACCTTGTCAGTTTGGGGATTCGATATGAGGATGGTTTGTTGATAAGCAATTTACCCTATGCGTGAAATGCCAGTAAAAGCGGACTTTCAATTGTGGGTTTCAATTATTAAGCAATAATGCCCGAGGAGGGTGGCCAATATACCGCGGCTAAGGGCTGTTCTTGCACGATGCAACGCGGAGTGCCTGGGCACAGCCCTTAGCTGTGGTATATTAGCCATATACCAACTTATTGCTATTATAAACTGTAGAGCTGTCAAAATACATATTTTGACGTACCCATGGTATATGGTGTGATATACCATGGCTGTCAGCCAATCAGCATTCAGGGCTCGAACCACCCAGTTTATTTCTATTTGAGTTGGTTTCTATTTGAGTTTGATTTGTGGACTTCCAAGTATTGCATTTTCCTTGAAGAAAGTTTGTTTTACATAGTTTTCACTCTGAATATCCTTAGCGATGGTATCCTACACGTTTCACATTGTTTTGATTGGGATTCCTAAATCCACTTCCTACAGATGCTTACATCAGTGTTTTAACAGATGTTTACCTGTTGCACGAGGGACAGTCTTCATGGCTGGGCAGTCTGTCATTAAAACAGTTCATGATTATAAACATCAATTGAGGGAAGGGTATTTGAATTACTTGTTTATAGAATAACAAATCACATTTTAAAAACAAAAGACAATATACCATTTTGAAGATAGATTTCCCATCCTGACGGTTGAATGTTATATCAAAATCTGTTTTGTCACATTGCTTTAATTCACTATTAAGTCCTACTTCAGCCATATGTTATACTTACCAACCATAGAGATGTTTTTCAATCGGACGCCATCAACCTCCCAGTCGAGTGGCCCAGCTGCTTCCCCGCTGTCTGAGCAAGAGAGGACCATAGCTCTGGTATCAGCAAGACACACAATGCATCTCTGACTCTGAGGAGGTGGTGCAGAGGTGGTGGAACAACTTGTGAGGTTTTCCATGGGGTTACTTCTCTGATACAATAGGGTGTCATTCGATCCATATATTGTCTGCACTTTTGCACATCCGTCGTCATTGCAGGCTGAACAGCTTCCTGAGATAACACAAAAAGGAGGCATGGATGAACACAAAGGCAGCAAGTAGGAACATTAAAATTAACACATTTGGAATATTACATTTTCCTGAGCAGGTTGATCATATAAACTCAGCAAAAAAGAAACGTCCCTTTTCAGGACCCTGTCTTTCAAAGATAATTTGTAAAAATCCAAATAACTTCACAGATCTTCATTAAACCAAAAACAATGAATGAACATGCACCTGTGGAATGGTCGTTAAGACACTAACAGCTTACAGACGGTAAGCAATTAAGGTCACAGTTATGAAAACTTATGACATTAAAGAGGCCTTTCTCCTGACTCTGAAAAACAACAAAAGAAAGATGCCCAGGGTCCCTGCTCATCTGCGTGAACGTGCCTTAGGCATGCTGCAAGGAGGCATGAGGACTGCAGATGTGGCCAGGGCAATAAATTGCCATGTCTGTACTGTGAGACGCCTAAGACAGCATTGCAGGGAGACAGGACGGACAGCTGATCGTCCTCACAGTGGCAGACCACGTGTAACAAAACCTGCAGAGGATCGGTACATCCGAACATCACACCTGCAGGACAGGTACAGGATGGCAACAACAACTGCCGAGTTACACCAAGACGCACAATCCCTCCATCAGTGCTCAGACTGTTCGCAATAAGCTGAGAGAGGCTGGACTGAGGGCTTGTAGGCCTGTTGTAAGGCAGGTCCTCACCAGACATCACCGGCAACAACGTCGCCTATGAGCACAAACCCACCGTCGCTTGACCAGACAGGACTGGCAAAAAGTTATCTTCCCCGACGAGTCGCGGTTTTGTCTCACCAGGGGTGATGGTCGGATTCGCGTTCATCGTCGAAGGAATGGGCGTTACACCGAGGCCTGTACACTGGAGTGGGAATGATTTGGAGGTGGAGGGTCCGTCATGGTCTGGGGCGGTGTGTCACAGCATCATCGGACTGAGCTTGTTGTCATTGCAGGCGATCTCAATGCTGTGCGTTACAGGGAAGACATCCTCCTCCCTCGTGTGGTACCCTTCCTGCAGACTCATCCTGACATGACCCTCCAGCATGACAATGCCACCAGCCATACTGCTCATTCTCTGCTTTATTTCCTGCAAGACAGGAATGTCAGTGTTCTGCCATGGCCAGCGAAGAGCTCGGATCTCAATCCCATTGAGCCCGTCTGGGACCTGTTGGATCGGAGGGTGAGGGCTAGAAATGTCAGGGAACTTGCAGGTGCCTTGGTGGAAGAGTGGGATAACATCTCACAGCAAGAACTGGCAAATCTGGTGCAGTCCATGAGGAGGAGATGCACTGCAGAACTTAATGCAGCTGGTGGCCACACCAGATACTGACTGTTACTTTTGATTTTGACCTCCCCTTTGTTCAGGGACACATTCCATTTCTATTAGTCACATGTCTGTGGAACTTGTTCAGTTTATGTCTGTTGTTGAATCTTGTTATGTTCATACAAATATTTACACATGTTACGTTTGCTGAAGATATACGCAGTTGACAGTGAGAGGACATTTATTTTTTTGCTGAGTTTAGATGGATTTAACTTTTTTTAATCTCCATGACATTTTTATTGGTGGATCCAAAAATAATAGTTAAATGCCACACAACTAAACATCTGTGGTTGAGTAGTTGTTAAAGCAATACACATCTCACACAGAGTGGGAGAGAGAGAGAAGGAAAGAGACATAGGGAGAGAGAAAATCCCTCTACTGGTTTAAACTGATCACACAGCCTCACTTACAGGAGTGTTCCTAAGAGTGTTCCACTTCCTGCATGTGTGTCAGTCAAGTAGAGCTCTTGACATGACTGACTGCTCTATCAATTTAAACACGCATCAGAACGTATCGAGCTTTTCATTGCAAAAAGATTCTCAAAACATTTAAAGAGCAAACATAGACAAAAAGGCAGAGCTCACCAGCAGAGTCTTGAATTAGTGCACTGATGATTTAAGAACTGGAGAAACACTGGAAACACAGGAAATTGTGGTTATTTTTCGTTTTAACAAGCACCAAAAGCACCTATTTTGTTCAAAGTTATTGATTCCAGAAGTACTGCAAACACAGTGCACTGTATGACAGAGTGATACTGTTTCAACATGAAAGAGAGGAGGATGGCATTGGTGTTTCTCTACAAGTAGGGTGAGTCAACATGTATTTTTCTACTTGCACGAACGCGCACCTTCGGACACACACACAGAAATCAGAACCATGGACAGCCACATGATATTTAGTTCACATTGATTGGACTAAATTGTTTTTGGTATCTTTTAGTTGTCACTGTATTAGACTAAGCATAGGTGATTTGATGAGGTTGAAGTTGAAATAGTGCTGGAAGAGTGGAGGCAGCTCCTGTTTTCTTTGCAATTTGCAGTAACTCTTCTTGGTTCTAAATCAATAGTGGTTTAGTGGTCAGAAAATTTCGGAAACGTTAACTTGCTTGACCATGCTGTAGGTCATGTAACTGTTTGTTACATGCAATATGCTTGCTATGTGGACTTCACCGGACAGAGGTTGCTCTCTGGTTTTGTGACGAAACAAAGGTGTGGTTGAATTTATTCTGCCACTGTCTTCTTATTGTCTCGGCCTTAGGCCTATATATCACTGTCGCAAGGCATATGAACTAACAGGTTATAGAGCAAACAACACAATTATCACAATACATGGCTTGGCTTCCCCAGTGATTTTACCCACGCACCGCCAATGGTGGAAAAAGTACCCAATTGTCATACTTGAGTAAAAGTAAAGATACTGTAATAGAAAATGACTCAAGTGAAAGTCAACCAGTAAAATACTACTTGAGTAAAAGTATTTGGTTTTAAACATACTTAAGTATCAAAAGTAAATGTAATTGCTAAAATATACTTAATTAAGTATCCAAAGTAAAAGTACAAATTATTTCAAATTCCTTATATTAAGCTTACCAGACAGCACAATTTTCTTGCTTTTTATTTATTTACAGATAGCCAGGGACACACTCCAACACTCAGACGTAATTTACAATTGAAGCATTTGTGTTTAGTGAGTCTGTCAGATCAGAGGCAATAGGGATGACCAGGGATGTTTGGTTGATAAGTGCGTGAATTGCACTATTTTCCTGTCCTGCTAAGCATTCAAAATGTAACGAGTACTTTTGGGTGTCCGGGAAAATGTATGTAGTAAAATGTAGATTATTTTCTTTAGAAATGTAGTAAAGTAAAAGTTGTCAGAAATATAAATAGTAAAGAACAGATACCATAAAAAATAACTTTTAGTAGTACTTTAACATATTTTTACATAAGTACTTTACACCACTGCACACTGCTACAGCAAACGCATAACAATGCAAGTTAAAATTAAAATAAATACCAGTATATTTCACATGCTCCATCCCAGCCCCTCTTCTGTAAAATGTTGTTTTATTTCGTTGACGAGGAGCTTGTTCACTCACACCCTGGGTAACAGGAAGTCCCTGGGTGACAGGAAGTGTGAGGCCTTTGGGTTCCTCCTGACCTTGAGCCGTAGGGAGAGTTAGATTTAAGATTTGGAGACTCTTCATCTCTTCTGTAGGTAACAATGGTTCATTTTGCATCTCTCTTGTACCCTGTTGCACCATCCATTATTGCTGGGTTTTTCTTTGGTACCAGAGCTAGATCCAGAGCCTCATTGTATGATGGTCGGGATGGACTACCTCAGGGTTGGTCTCTGGTTCAAAGGCGGACATGGGCTTGCTAATGTGAGGTGCCATCAGAGGTATCAAGGGGGGGGGGGGGGTGCTGCTAACACCCCCATTTCGGACTGGTGATCCCCTGAGACTCATTCTTCACCACTGTAGAGACACCAACTGGGTGGGTGGATCTCTGGTCAGTCCCATGAGTGGAGAAATCATCCACTTGACCATTCTTCTTATTATGACCAGATAACTCGATGATCCTCTGGACTTTCAGACACTTGCACGAGTAGATTAGCACAAGTAACAGGCACTCCTGGTGTCCTGTAGCTGAGTTCTTTTATTCTCTGTTTTGCCAGGGATAGGCCTTACAAAGCTGTCGCTCTCAACTTGTTAAGTGATGTTTTCTCAGGGTAATGATCAGTCCAGATGCTGTGCTTCATATCTGCTAAGAAGCCAGCACACCTATACAAAGACATTTAATAAATGTATCTTCCTGGGTTAACCTGCCATGGTCAATGCCAATCCATGATCTAAGCAAACGTGCGCGCACACACACACACACACACACACACAAGATTAGTTAGTTGTAGACTTACCCACTCTCCTGAGCATGCTGCAATGGATCCACCTGTGGGGTAAATAAAAACAGTAATTCTGAATCATTATCTTGACATTGGGAAAACGTAAATAGGGGCCTGGAGAATATGATGTAGGCCTAGTTAAATTCATTAGCCGTTAAATGCTACCACGTTAATAATCTACTGCCAAATAACGGCAAGCAAAATAAAACGCTACATTTTTATAGGGTATGAGTTGCGTTATGGACCTTGTGATGTCTGAGAACAAGGCTTTTTTATATAGGCTACTAACTATTGGGATTGTAAAAGGCTATGTCACGCGTTATTGGATTTACGCGCCTTATCTGATTTTTTTTATTTTTAAAGAACAGGTCAAGAGAAATAGCACAGGATAATATAAATACAAAAGTCCTACTATAATAGCTTATATTTAACCAATTACACACACTAATAGGATAACGATTAAGCTGAATTAATCATTAATCTTATCAAATTTGATAGAATCATAAATGATGTCGATGATTCACCAGGCAAAATTTAAGTCGTATTAAAATTACGAGTTTAAGGCAGGCTAAAATGAATATAGGCATACCCCACGAAATACAGGCTATTCTGCACGGGCTAAAATGTTTTATTTTTTATGTTCCGTTTAGGCTATGCTTTGTCAAACTATTCATAATTTATTCAAGATTTCGATTAGCTACCAAATGGTTTCGGCATGGAATGATATCTCCCCAATATTGGATTCCGTAATTGATTAATCGAGCAGGCTATGGATTTTTTTCAGGCTTTCTGGGAGCCCCAGGCTATACCATTATTGATACACCCTATTTAGCATGATATTAATCATTGCAATTCTGACTGGCACCCAAGTTCATAGACAATTTTTTTTTAATGAAAGACACCCTAAACGTATTATTTTATGACCTCGGTTTATCATGCGAAGCCAAAAAGAAATAAACCTGTTTAGGCTATTCGATGGAGACCGAGACCTCCGCTGTGAAAATGTCTAAACTTCGATTAAATTTAGTAGGCTAGAATAGGCTACTCTAGATGGCATTATCAAAGACTATGGTAACTTTGTATGGGGTTAGTTTTCACCTTTCCTCTGTGACAGTATTATCGGAGAAAAATTCTCGGGCTTCTGCGTGCAACATATCTACAAAGTCCAGGGGGCGCCCCGTGCCGCCTCCGCTACTCATTTTGTATTAGTCTATAAATAAATCTCTTTGCCAAAATTCGTCATCTCTCCCATGTCTTATTCGACTAGTATTTTTGAAAGTGTATGGATAATAATTCAGCTATAGTGTTCTGAAATGTTTATTGCTTGCCAACATTTTACTCCCTCCTATATGTTTAATATAACATACCAGAACATACATATATTAATTATTAATTTCGGTTGCCTATCCTGACGTGAAGTTTGTTCTGTAGAAAGTATTTGACTCTGATGTGTGTCACAGAAAGTACTTGACTCTAGCCATCAAATTAAGGAAATTTGTAGGGGGGGTTCTGGGATGGGGGATATTGTTTGATCCTTATATGAAGAGTTATTGAACTTGATTGACATTTGAGAAACATCTCCTCCTGGTGTTTCAAATGTACATGGGCATAATAGGCCTATTCATATTAGCCAAAAAATAAAGCTGTATTTCATATAGAAAAGCAGTTCTAAAGGGCTCTTCTACAGGGGCAAGGAATAAAGGCTGCTAAACTTTGTGAGGTGAAAAGGTTGGACCCATAAAGGGTTCTTCTACATGGACAAGCTGAACGACCCTTGGTTTATTGTTCTAGGTAGCACCGTCTTTTTTCTACGAGCACAGGCATATTCAGGTTTATATAACCTATAGAAAAGCTATTGCCTATGTTCATGAGATCAAAAATTAAGTCAAGAACCAACCCTTTGCGATCTTGCAAATATGTTTATCTATTGTCACGGCTCCTCCTCTGCAGTGCAGGGGGCGGTTCCTCCTGCAGGCAGAGGAGGGTCGTTAGTGATTGGAGCCACCTGGGCTCAGGGTATAAAACTGTCACTAATCACTTCTCTCTCTCTCTCTGCTCCTCCAGGTATGCTCATGATTTGTTTGTTCCTTTGTAGTTTTGCATAGTTTTCACTCAGTCATGATCACACACACATATTCACGCATCCATGCACTTTACATACACCTTACATTATGATACTTCCACACCTCATTCCTTTTTCTTAGTTTAAGTTAATAGTTTTGTTTATAATAAAGAACACTTTTAATTGGCCTATACCTGTTGTTCGCGTCCCCTCATTTTTGTCACAGGCTATGAGCCGGCTTGTGACACTATGAATACTTTGCATAAAGTGAATAATGTTAAATAGCAATGCAACTACAAAATCATAATTTACTGATTAGCTATTAGGTCTATGTTTATACAGCGCCTTCAGAAAGAATTCACACAAATTGCCTTTTTCCACATTTTGATGTGTTACAAAGAGGGATTCAAATGGACTTAATTATATCTATTTTTTGTCAATGATCTACCGAAAATAATCTAATGTCAACATGGAAGAAAAATTCTAACATTTGTAAAAAAATATCTAAAAATAAAACACAAATATATCTTGATAAGTTAAGCAGTCAACCCCCTGAGACAATACATATTCGAATGACCTTTGGCAGCAATTACAGCTGTGATTCTTTCTGGGTAAGTCTCCAAGAGCTTTCCACACCTGGATTGTGCAAAATTTTCTCATTATTCTTTTCAAAATTCTTCGAGCTCTGTCGAATTGGTTGTTGATCATTGCTAGACAACCATTTTCAGGTCTTGCCATTGATTTTCAAGCAGATTTAAGTCAAAACTGTAACTCGAGTCAATCTGCGGGGTCACAGGTTAGTCGAGGAAATTGAGGTAATATGTACATATAGATGGAGTTAAAGTGACTATGCACAGATAATAAACAGAGAGTAGCAGCAGCGTAAAAGAGGGGGAGCAATGCAAATAGTCTGGGAAGCCATTTGATTAGCTGTTCAGGAGTCTTATGGGCCTAGACTTGACACTCCGGTACCGCTTTCCATGCGATAGCAGAGAGAACAGTCTATGACTAGGGTGGTTGGAGTCTTCGACAATTTTTTGGGCCTTCCTCTGACACCGCCTGGTATAGAGGTCCTGGATGGCAAGAAGCTTGGCCCCAGTGATGTACTGGGCCGTACGCACTACCCTCTGTAGTGCCTTGCTGTTGGAGGCCGAGCAGTTGCCATACCATACCAGGCAGTGATGCAACCAGTCAGAATGCTCTCTGGTGCAGCTGTAGAACTTTTTTAGGAGCTGAGGACCCATGCCAAATCTTTTCAGTCTCCTGAGGGGGAATAGGCTTTGTTGTGCCCTCTTCACGACTGTCTTGGTGTGTTTGGACCGTGATAGTTTGTTGGTGATGTGGAAACCAAGGAACTTGAAGCTCTCAACTTGCTCCACTACAGCCCTGTCGATGAGAATGGCGGCATGCTCGGTCCTCCTCTTCCTGTAGTCCACAATCATCTCCTTTGTCTTAATCACATCGAGGTTGTTATCCTGGTACCAAATTAAAATCAAATGTATTTATAAAGCCCTTCTTACATCAGCTGATATCTCAAAGTGCTGTACAGAAACCCAGCCTAAAACCCCAAACAGCAAGCAATTCAGGTGTGGAAGCACGGTGGCTAGGAAAAACTTCCTAGAAAGGACAGAACCTAGGAAGAAACCTACAGAGGAAGAGCCAGGTCTCTGGCCTCCTCCCTATAGGCTGTGTCATTGTTGTTGTTGTTGTGTCATCGGCAAACTTAATGATGGCGTTGGAGTCGTGCCTGGCCTGCTGAAAGGTGAATTAATCTTCCAGTGTCTGTCTGGTGGAAAGCAGACTGAACCAGGTTTTCCTCTAGGATTTTACCTGTGCTTAGCTCTTCTGTTTATTTTTTATCCTGAAAACATCCCCAGTCCTTAACGATTACAAGATACCCATAACATGACACAGCCACCAATATGCTTGAACATATTGAGAGTTTCGATTTGCCCCAAACATAACATGTATTCAGGGCAAAAAGTTAAATGCTTTGCAATTTGTTTTTGCAGTATTACTTTAGTGCCTTGTTGCAAACAGGATGCATGTTTTGGAATTATGTATTGTACAGGCTATCTGCTTTCACTCTGTCAATTAGGTTAGCAATGTGGAGTTAATACAATATTGTTGATCCATCCTCAGTTTTCTCCTATCACAGCAATTAAACTCTGTAACTGTTTTGAAGTCATGGGTTATTGTGTATAGGCCAGTGACAAACATCTAAATTGAATAATTTTACAATTCAGCCTGTAACACAACAAAATGTGGAAAAAGTGTATGCAGTGTATGTATTATAGAGCAGCAGCATTAGATGGTCACTAACTGAATCATGTAACATTTTTGTCCCCTAAAGAAATTCAGCTGATCATGTCGCATTTGAATCCGTGGCCTTTCCATACCATGGTTCAACTCCTGGCACACTTTCTCTATGTATTATAATAAATCTTGCGGACCAGAGGGTGGGAGGGTCCAGAGGGTGGGAGGGTCCAGAGGGTGGGAGGGTCCACCAGAGGGTGGGAGGGTCCACCAGAGGGTGGGAGGGTCCACCAGAGGGTGGGAGGGTCCACCAGAGGGTGGGAGTGTCCAGAGGGTGGGAGGGTCCAGAGGGTGGGAGGGTCCACCAGAGGGTGGGAGGGTCCAGAGGGTGGGAGGGTCCACCAGAGGGTGGGAGGGTCCACCAGAGGGTGGGAGGGTCCAGAGGGTGGGAGGGTCCAGAGGGTGGGAGGGTCCAGAGGGTGGGAGGGTCCGCCAGAGGGTGGGAGGGTCCAGTGGGACAAGTACTGGATTGATCAGAGTAGCTTAGTGAGACAACCACCTTTTGTTTTAATCAGTACAGTCAGGTGTCCGAGGCTTGGACACACAACACAGTTATCACAAACAAACAACACAGTTATAACAAACAATGATCTTTATTAGAACATACCAATTCATAGGACAGCGTGGACTCAAGATGAGCGCCGTAATAATATGTGAAAGAGAACATGCTGTAGAATGTGACACGCGCACAAAGGTGAAACATGCAGTTACACGGGGAAACTGAGTATCAAACACTCTGGAAGCATGCAACTTCAATGCAAACAGGGCGTTTAGCTCAACACACGGTCAAAAGACCCA
Source organism: Salvelinus alpinus (assembly GCF_045679555.1). Lineage (NCBI taxonomy): Eukaryota > Metazoa > Chordata > Actinopteri > Salmoniformes > Salmonidae > Salvelinus > Salvelinus alpinus. Next base: position 48,436,788 of record NC_092089.1, on the reverse strand, counting down.
CGAGATAGTGATAGCGTCAAATAGAACTCCAAAAGGCCCACACATGATCATAAATCAAATCAAGTTTATTTTATATTCGCCCTTCGTACATCAGCTAATATCTCGAAGTGCTGTACAGAAACCCAGCCTAAAACCCCAAACAGCAAGCAATGCAGGTGTAGAAGCACGGTGGCTAGGAAAAACTCCCTAGAAAGGCCAAAACCTAGGAAGAAACCTAGAGAGGAACCAGGCTATGAGGGGTGGCCAGTCCTCTTCTGGCTGTGCCGGGTGGAGATTATAACAGAACATGGCCAAGATGTTCATAAGTGACAAGCATGGTCAAATAATAATCAGGAATAAATGTCAGTTGGCTTTTCATAGCCGATCATTAAGAGTTGAAAACAGCAGGTCTGGGACAGTTAGGGGTTCCATAACCGCAGGCAGAACAGTTGAAACTGGAATAGCAGCAAGGCCAGGTGGACTGGGGACAGCAAGGAGTCATCATGCCCGGTAGTCCTGACGTATGGTCCTAGGGCTCAGGTTCTCCGAGAGAGAGAAAGAAAGAGAGAAGGAGAGAATCAGAGAGAGCATACTTAAATTCACACAGGACACTGGATAAGACAGGAGAAGTACTCCAGATATAACCAACTGACCCTAGCCCCCCGACACATAAACTACTGCAGCATAAATATTGGAGGCTGAGACAGGAGGGGTCAGGAGACACTGTGGCCCCATCCGATGATACCCCCGGACAGTGCCAAACAGGAAGGATATAACCCCACCCACTTTGCCAAAGCACAGCCCCCGCACCACTAGAGGGATATCTTCAACCACCAACTTACAATCCTGAGACAAGGCCGAGTATAGCCCACAAAGATCTCCACCACAGCACAAACCAAGGGGGGGCGCCAACCCAGACAGGAAGATCACGTCAGTAACTCAACCCACTCAAGTGACGCACCCCTCCTAGGGACGGCATGAAAGAGCACCAGTAAACCAGTGACTCGGCCCCTGTAATAGGGTTAGAGGCAGAGAATCCCAGTGGAGAGAGGGGAACCGGCCAGGCAGAGACAGCAAGGGCGGTTCGTTGCTCCAGAGCCTTTCCGTTCACCTTCACACTCCTGGGCCAGACTACACTCAATCATATGACCTACTGAAGAGATAAGTCTTCAGTAAAGACTTAAAGGTTGAGACCGAGTCTGCGTCTCTCACATGGGTAGGCAGACCGTTCCATAAAAATGGAGATCTATAGGAGAAAGCCCTGCCTCCAGCTGTTTGCTTAGAAATTCTAGGGACAAGTAGGAGGCCTGCGTCTTGTGACCGTAGCGTACGTGTAGGTATGTACGGCAGGACCAACTCGGAAAGATAGGTAGGAGCAAGCCCATGTAACGCTTTATAGGTTAACAGTAAAACCTTGAAATCAGCCCTTGCCTTAACAGGAAGCCAGTGTAGGGAAGCTAGCACTGGAGTAATATGATCAAATTTCTTGGTTCTAGTCAGGATTCTAGCAGCCGTATTTAGCACTAACTGAAGTTTATTTAGTGCTTTATCCGGGTAGCCGGAAAGTAGAGCATTGCAGTAGTCTAACCTAGAAGTAACAAATGCATGGATTAATTTTTCTGCATAATTTTTGGACAGAAAATGTCTGATTTTTGCAATGTTACGTAGATGGAAAAAAGCTGTCCTTGAAACAGTCTTGATATGTTCGTCAAAAGAGAGATCAGGGTCAAGAGTAACGCCGAGGTCCTTCACAGTTTTATTTGAGACGACTTTACAACCATCAAGATTAATTGTCAGATTTAACAGAAGATCTCTTTGTTTCTTGGGACCTAGAACAAGCATCTCTGTTTTGTCCGAGTTTAAAAGTAGAAAGTTTTCAGCCATCCACTTCCTTATGTCTGAAACACAGGCTTCTAGCGAGGGCAATTTTGGGGCTTCACCATGTTTTACAGCTGTGTGTCATCCGCATAGCAGTGAAAGTTAACATTATGTTTTCGAATAACATCCCCAAGAGGTAAAATATATAGTGAAAACAATAGTGGTCCTAAAACGGAACCTTGAGGAACACCGAAATGTACAGTTGATTTGTCAGAGGACAAACCATTCACAGAGACAAACTGATATCTTTCCGACAGATAAGATCTAAACCAGGCCAGAATTTGTCCGTGTAGACCAATTTGGGTTTCCAGTCTCTCCAAAAGAATGTGGTGATCGATGGTGTCAAAGGCAGCACTAAGGTCTAGTAGCACGAGGACAGATGCAGAGCCTCGGTCTGACGCCATTAAAAGGTCATTTACCACCTTCACAAGTGCAGTCTCAGTGCTATGATGGGGTCTAAAACCAGACTGAAGCATTTCGTATACATTGTTTGTCTTCAGGAAGGCAGTGAGTTGCTGCGCAACAGCTTTTTCTAAAACTTTTGAGAGGAATGGAAGATTCGATATAGGCCGATAGTTTTTTATATTTTCCGGGTCAAGGTTTGGCTTTTTCAAGAGAGGCTTTATTACTGCCACTTTTAGTGAGTTTGGTACACATCCGGTGGATAGAGAGCCGTTTATTATGTTCAACATAGGAGGGCCAAGCACATGAAGCAGCTCTTTCAGTAGTTTAGTTGGAATAGGATCCAGTATGCAGCTTGAAGGTTTAGAGGCCATGATTATTTTCATCATTGTGTCAAGAGATATAGTACTAAAACACTTAAGTGTCTCTCCCGATCCCAGGCCCTGGCAGAGCTGTGCAGATCCAGGACAGCTAAGCCCTGGAGGAATACGCAGATTTAAAGAGGAGTCCGTAATTTGCTTTCTAATGATCATGATCTTTTCCTCAAAGAAGTTCATGAATTTATTACTGCTGAAGTGAAAGCCATCCTCTCTTGGGGAATGCTGCTTTTTAGTTAGCTTTGCAACAGTATCAAAAAGAAATTTTGGATTGTTCTTATTTTCCTCAATTAAGTTGGAAAAGTAGGATGATCGAGCAGCAGTGAGGGCTCTTCGATACTGCACGGTACTGTCTTTCCAAGCTAGTCGGAAGACTTCCAGTTTGGTGTGGCGCCATTTCCGTTCCAATTTTCTGGAAGCTTGCTTCAGAGCTCGGGTATTTTCTGTATACCAGGGAGCTAGTTTCTTATGACAAATGTTTTTCGTTTTTAGGGGTGCAACTGCATCTAGGGTATTGCGCAAGGTTAAATTGAGTTCCTCAGTTAGGTGGTTAACTGATTTTTGTCCTCTGACGTCCTTGGGTAGGCAGAAGGAGTCTGGAAGGGCATCAAGGAATTTTTGTGTTGTCTGAGAATTTATAGCACGACTTTTGATGCTCCTTGGTTGGGGTCTGAGCAGAATATTTGTTGCGATTGCAAACGTAATAAAATGGTGGTCCGATAGTCCAGGATTATGAGGAAAAACATTAAGATCTACAACATTTATTCCATGGGACAAAACTAGGTCCAGAGTATGACTGTGGCAGTGAGTAGGTCCAGAGACATGTTGGACAAAACCCACTGAGTCGATGATGGCTCCGAAAGCCTTTTGGAGTGGGTCTGTGGACTTCTCCATATGAATATTAAAATCACCAAAAATGAGAATATGATCTGCTATGACTACAAGGTCCGATAGGAATTCAGGGAACTCAGAGAGGAACGCTGTATATGGCCCAGGAGGCCTGTAAACAGTAGCTATAAAAAGTGATTGAGTAGGCTGCATAGATTTCATGACTAGAAGCTCAAAAGATGAAAACGTCATTTTTTCTTTTTGTAAATTGAAATTTGCTATCGTAAATGTTAGCAACACCTCCGCCTTTGCGGGATGCACGGGGGATATGGTCATATAGAACTAATAAATCCATATAGAACCCAGCTCACTTTAAGCCACACAGTCTGCAGTACTGTTCTGCCTGCCCCTCGTAACCCACACTGTCATTTAAATGGCTATGGACAAACTGGGACATGGATATAACAATGAACATTTAAATGTTGCATTTAAAAACACTTTGCTTCTCCAGGTGACGGACCCCCTCTTGGGGTCTGGGTGTGTGCAACATCTTTGGGCCCTGCAGTAGATGCACATCTACGGTGCACTGAATAAGCTACAAAAAACCTGGACAGAAGCAACAGCTAGGCTATACTCGGTTTCAGGTTAATCACTGTGAATCCAGGAAACCAAGATGGCGAAGACAAATGCAGCAACCTATGCTCCCACCTCCAATTGACTCAAATGATGTCAGAAGCTTCTAAGCCATGACATCATTTTCTGGAATTTTCCAAGCTGTTTAAAGGCACAGTCAACTTAGAGTATGTAAACTTCTGACCCACTGGAATTGTGATACAGTGAATGATAAGTAAAATAATCTGTCTGTAAACAATTGTTGGAAAAATTACTTGTGTCATGAACACAGTACATGTCCTAACTGACTTGCCAAAACTATAGTTTGTTAACAAGACATTGGTGGAGTGGTTTAAAAAACGAGTTTTAATGACTCCAACCTAAGTGTATGTAAACTTCCGACTTCAACTGTATATAGCTTCTTACTTTCTCCAGTTGTTTTTATTTCTTATTTTTATTTATTGTGTGTTGTTTTAACATATTAAATGTTTTTGTGCTACATTGATATTGATTACTACATTGTTGGGTTTGGAGCTTGCAAGAAAGGCATTTCACTGTACTTGTGCACGTGGCATAAAAATCTTGAAACTTGAACTGCGGATACTTGCAAGGGTTAAAGAGCCCAATATACCACAAAGCACCAGCTCCCCCGCCAAGATCTTCCTGCACTCTCGGCTCTGCCTTATATCAGTCTCTCAGAGTCCCGGGCAGAGTTTAGCAAGCAGGAGCAGGTATGAGCCATTCGTTCAGTATTTGGACATGTCTTTCCTTGAAAGCTGTCCTACAGTTTCATCACAATATGACACCAGATAAAGGGGCGTGACTACTTTAGGGGTGGGGCAGAGGAGAGGTAAAAAAAACACAGACAACTGTGTTCTCTCATGTTTGAACCTGACACAGCAAGACAGCAGCCATTCCTGAGCTAACCTGACGGAGTTATAGGTAAGGATCATGTTATTTTAAGGTGATATAAACTGTATTTGATTAACTTCCCATTTATAACCAGCATTAAGTTAATCAACTTTGCTTTTGTAAAGTAGAACAAAGGAAATTGTGATTTTGTGTGTTGTATCAATGTCCAATTAAATGTAAGTATCTACTAGAGAGGAGTGCAAATGTTATTGCCTATCATGAGGCATTAAAAACACATGTATATCCGGTTTCTAGAGGTGTCAGCGTAATTTGCCCAATGTGGCCATTCGTGTAAAGGCAATGTCAGGAGAGCTGCACATTGCTGGGGGGGAAATCATTTTCATATTCTGCATACTTACAGAGCCTTTAGAAAGTATTCACACTGCTTGACTTTTACAACATTTTGTTGTGTTACAGCCTGAATTTAAAATAGATTAATTTAGAAAAAAAATGTCACTGTCCTACACACAATACCCCATAATGTCATAGTGGATTTCTGTTTTTTGACATTTTTGCAATTGATAAAAAATGAAAAGCTGAAATGTCTTGAGTCAATAACTATTCAATTAAGTTCAGGAGTAAAAATGTGCTTAAGTCACAGAAGTTGCATTGACTCACTATGTGTGCATAATAATGTTTAACATTATTTTTGAATGACCTCATCTCTGTACCCCACACATACAATTATCTGGAAGTTTCCTCAGTGAAGCAGTGAATTTCAAACAGATTCAACCACAAAGACCATGAAGGTTTTCCAATGCGTCGCAAAGAAGGGCACCTATTGGTATATGGGTCAAAAAAAAGACAGTGCATATCCCTTTGAGCATGGTGAAGTTATTAATTACACTTTGGATGGTGTATCAATATTCCCAGTCACTACAAAGATGCAGGCATCCTTCCTAACTCAGTTGCCGGAGAGGAAGGAAACCGCTCAGGGATTTCACCATGAGGCCAATGGTGACTTTAAAACAAGTACAGAGTGTAATGGCTATGATAGGAGGAAACGACTGATGATGGATCAACAACATTTTAGTTACTTAACAATACTAACCTAATTGATGGAGTTAAAAGAAGGAAGCCTGTACAGAATAAAACATATTCCAAAACATGCATCTTGTTTGCAACAAGGCACTAAAGTAATACCGCAAAATATGTGGCAAAGCAATTAACATTTTGTTTGGGGCAAATCCAATACAACACATTACTGAGTACCACTTTTCATATTTTCAAGCATAGTGGTGGTTGAATCATGTTATGTGTATGCTTGTAAGTGTTAAGGACTGTGGAGGTTTTCAGGATAAAAAAGAAACGGAATGGAGCTAAGCACAGGCAAAATTCTAGAGGAAAATCTGGTTCAATCTATTTTCCACCAGACACTGGGAGAGTCATTCACCTTTCAGCAGGACAATAACCTAAAACACAAGGCCAGATCTACACTGGAGTTGCTTACCAAGAAGACAGTGAATGTTCCTGAGTGGCCGAGTTACAGATTTGACTTAAATCTACTTGCAATTCCATGGCAAGACCTTAAAATGGTTGTCTAGAAATGATCAACAAACAATTTGGCAGAGCTTGAAGAATTTTGAAAAGAATAATGGCCAAATGTTGCACAATCCAGGTGTGGAAAGCTCTTAGGGACTTACCCAGAAAGACTCACAGCTATAATCACTGTCAAATGTTATTCTACAAAGAATTGACTCAGGGGTGTGAATACTTAGAGATACGTATTTCATTTTCAATACATTTACAAAATTAATAAATAACATGTTTTCACTTTGTCATTATGGGATATTGTGTGTGGATGGGTGAGAATTGAGGCTGCAACACAACAAAAAGTCAAGGGGTGTGAATACTTTATAAAGGCACTGTACATGCTCATAGTTTTAGTAATTCCCTCTTTGCTTGAATAGCATGAGCTATGAATTCATTATTGTAATGTGTTGTCACTCCCAACATAAGATCTTTTCAAGTAATTGTAGTGGGAACAGAAGTAGGGACCACAATATATTTCATGGCAGGCCACAAATGGTACCTAAAAGGTATTTAGCTATCTTGATGTCTGTCCCTCAGACAGCTTTGCTCCTAAACATCATAATCTACACTGAGTGTACAAAACATTAGGAACACCTTCCTACTGCGTTTCACCCCCTTTTGCCCTCAGAACAGCCTCAATTTGTCGGGCATGGACTCTACAATGTGTCAAATGCGTTCCACAGGGATGCTGTCCCATGTTGACTCCAATACCTTCCACAGTTGTGGATGTCCTTTGGGTGGTGGACCATTCTTGATACACACGGGAAACTGTTGAGTGTGAAAAACCCAGCAGCGTTGCAGTTCTTGACACACTCAAACCGGTGCACCTGGCACCTACTAACATACCCCTTTCAAAGGCACTTTCATATTTAACTTGCCCATTCACCCTCTGAATGGCACACATACACAATCCATGTCTGAATTGTCTCAATGCTAAAAAAAATCCTTCTTTAACCTGTCTCCTCCCCTTCATCTACACTGATTTGAAGTGGATTTAACAGTTGACCTCAAGAGATCATAGCTTTCACCTGGTCAGTCTATGTCATGAAAAGAGCAGTTTTGTACACTCAGTGTATATTGTTACTATGCCAATGAATGACAAATGGATGTCACACAACACAGGATGTGACATTTTGTTCCTGTGTAGAGTATGAAATAACCTGTTTTACATAATTTTACCCCGCTGGCATAAATAGGGTACTGCTCTATCTGGGAGTGCCTCAATTATAGTTGGTTGGTTTTGAATGGATTAGAATACCAGTTTAGAATTAACAGAATTTCCACCTTACTATAGGAGAAACTGGAATTGTCCGAATACCCATACTACATACAGTTGAAGTCGGAAGTTTACATACACTTAGGTTGAAGTCATTAAAACTCATTTTTCAACCACTCCACAAATTTCGTGTTAACAAACTATAGTTTTGGCAAGTCGGTTAGGACATCTACTTTGTGCATGACACAAGTAATTTTTCCAACAATTGTTTACAGACAGATTATTTCACTTATCATTCACTGTATCACAATTCCAGTGGGTCAGAAGTTTACATACACTAAGTTGACTGTGCCTTTAAACAGCTTGGAATATAACAGAAAACGTCATCATGGCTTTAGAAGCTTCTGATAGGCTAATTGACATCATTTGAGTCAATTGGTGTACCTGTGGATGTATTTCAAGGCCTACCTTCAAACTCAGTGCCTCTTTGCTTGACATCATGTGAATATCAAAAGAAATCAGCCAAGACCTCAGAAAAAAATTGTAGTCCTCCACAAGTCTGGTTCATCCTTGGGAGCAATTTCCAAACGCCTGAAGGTACCACATTCATCTGCACAAACAGTAATACGCAAGTATAAACACCATGGGACCACACAGCCGTCATACCGCTCTGGAAGGAGACTAGTTCTGTCTCCTAGAGATGAACGTACTTTGGTGCGAAAACTGCAAATCTATCCCAGAGCAACAGCAAAGGACATTGTGAAGATGCTGGAGGAAACAGGTACAGAAGTATCTATACCCACAGTAAAAACGAGTCCTATATCGACACAACCTGAAAGGCCGCTCAGCAAGGAAGAAGCCACTACTCCAAAACCGCCATTTAAAAGCCAGAATACGGTTTGCAACTGCACATGGAAACAAAGATTGTACTTTTTGGAGAAATGTCCTCTGGTCTGATCAAACAAAAATAGAACTGTTTGGCCATAATGACCATGGTTACGTTTGGAGGAAAAAGGGGGATGCTTGCAAGCCGAAGAACACCATCCCAACCGTGAAGGACAGGGGTGGCAGCATCATGTTGTGGGGGTGCTTTGCTGCAGGAGGGACTGGTGCACATCACAAAATAGATGGCATCATGAGGGAGGAAAATTATGTGGATATATTGAAGGATATATCTCAAGACATCAGTCAGGAAGTTGAAGCTTGGTCGCAAATGGGTCTTCCAAATGGACAATGACACCAAGCATACTTCCAAAGTTGTGGCAAAATGGCTTAAGGACACCAAAGTCAAGGTATTGGAGTGGCCATCACAAAGCCCTGACCTCAATCCTATAGAACATTTGTGGGCAGAACTGAAAAGGCGTGTGCGAGCAAGGAGGTCTACAAACCTGACTCAGTTACACCAGTTGTCAGGAGGAATGGGCCAAAATTCACCCAACTTATTGTGACCCAAGTTAAACAATTTAAAGGCAATGCTACCAAATACTAATTGAGTGTATGTAAACTTCTGACCCACTGGGAATGTGATGAAAGAAATGAAAGCTGAAATAAATCATTCTCTCTACTATTATTCTGACATTTCACATTCTTTAAATAAAGTGGTGATCCAAACTGACCTTAATTAAACAGGACATTTTTACTTGGATTAAATGTCAGGAATTGAGAAACTGAGTGTAAATGTATTAAGCTAAGGTGTATGTAAACTTCCAACTTCAACTGTGCTTAAACTGCATACTATGTACTCATCGTTGCATACTATTTAGTACATACCATTTAGTAAAAAGTATGCCATATGCCACCGCCACAACGTAGTAGCGACTCCTGATTGGATGAGTAGGTGGGGTGGGACCAAGTGCGGGTAGATTTTTCCAAATTCAACAGACATGCATGCAATATCTATTTTATATAATAGTTTATTTCCAATTTGATTAATTTCTGTAAACTCCAAAATAGAATAGGAATGGAGTTATAGGCAGACTATCACATTCGACCCCGTAGCCCATATAGCATCTATCCTATTTAAAAAGGTCTGAAGACAGAAAAATATAATTTTGTTCCATTTCAACATATTTATTAGTGAAACCCAATAACCTAGTACACACAGCAAAACACTTCACATGTTTAAATCAAAAGGCTATTGCATAGAAAAACATGGATAATCGGGTGCATCGCAAATTCAGATTCACTGGACAGCAACATAATAAACTAAAGCACTTATCATTGGGAACAAGATCAGAATGACTGCTAAGGCTAGTTGCCTAGCCTACACAACTAAAACAATCCATATGTTCAAAATCAAAAGGCCTGATTTAAAGATGGCATCAATAATGACAACATCCTGAGTCCCCGGTGCAGACACATTCAGAAAGAGCTCTGAGGAAGGCCAAGAGAACAATTAAAAACGTTTCAGGGAGAAAACAAAAATCCACTTTTTGGATTTAAAAAATAATAATAATAAAGCTTCTGTTTTCAAAGACGTAACCTACGATGCAATACAATGATTAGTTTAAGGAGAACAAAAACGACTTAGCCTACAGTTGAACACTACCGCAGAGTCTTTGCTATTCGGCATCTTCACAATTAAGTTTCCTAGTTTTGTTGTTCGGTCCTACTTCTCTTCAAGAAGCCAATCACTTGCAGCCCACCTCTTCCAATGCATCGTGGAAAAGTGTGGATTGTATATAAACCATACTCGATTTTCAAAAATTCACATATTAAACATTATATTTTGTAATACTGACAATGCCTCATGCGCGATTGCGCTGTTTCCCCGCTATTTGTCGATTTCGCTAGTGCATCCCCATTTCCAGTGGTGTAAAGTAGCCTAAGTAAGTAAAAAGTAAAAAATACTTTAAAGTACTACTTAACTAGTTATTTGCGGTATTTTTACTTTACTTTACTATTTCTATTTTTGACAACTTTTACTTACACTAGATTCCTAAAGAAAATAATGTACTTTTTACTCCATGCATGATCCCTGACACCCAAAAGTACTCGTTACATTTTCAATGTTTGGCAGGACAGGAACAGAACATCCTGGTCATCCCTACTGCGCCTGATCTGGTGGATTCACAAAACACATATGCTTTGTTTGCCAAATATGTCTGAGTGTTGGAGTGTGCTCCTGGCTATCCATTAAATAAAAACAAAAAAAATGTACTGGTTGGTTTGCTTAATATCAATACTTTTAAATGATTTATACTTTTACTTTTCATACTTCATACAGTATATTTTAGCAATGATATTTACTTTTGAAACAAGTTCATTTAAAACCAAATACTTTTAGACTTTTGCTCAAGTAGTATTTTACTGTGTAACTTTCTCTTTTACTTTAGTCATTTTCTATTAAGGTATCTTTACTTTTACTCAAATATGACCACTGGGTACTTTTTCCACCATGCCCATATCTAATTGATTTGTCAAAGCCCAAACGACATCCAGGCATTTAAAGTATAATCGATTTTCGAAATGTTGCTTACTATTAAACTTTACTATTTCACATACTCAAACGGCCTACTATTTTGGACGCAAGTATGGGTATTCAGACACTGTACTACGGTTGCAACACTGTTTGCTTTAGTTTCTAGTCAACAGACAAACCCTTCTCACCAACTCCATTATCATCTTATTTGGAATTCTCTCTTTGTCTTTGTAACTTTGAGAGAATTGACTCTGTAGGGTGTACTTACCCTAACAATAGTACTACAACAAATGTTATGCAGAGATGAATGCTTTAGTCGTTTTTGGTCAACATTTTTCTAATTTCTGTCAGATCTTAACATCACTGCCCACTCCCCACCAAACCCCTAGATGGCGTATTCCACCAAAACTCTTGCTGCTGGCTCGTTTGGGAAGGTATACAGGGAGAAGTACAATGACACCTGGGCTGCAATCAAGAAGGTGCCACAACACTTAATCAATAGGAGAGACCTGGAGAGAGAGTGTCAAGTATACAAGTGAGTATGACAGACATTGTGCTATCATGGTATGTTGCTAAATGGTGATATCAGCCCAGAGGGAAAGTATTTTGATCAGTGGTCTTTTTTTCATATCTGAAGAAAAATTGGAGATCTCAATTTTGTATAATTTAGTGATCCCTTATATCTGAACTGTTTCTCCTAAGAGGAAACGTTCATGAGACAAATGAGCTTGAATTGAGACTTCCATTTGAGAAGCATGAGCAATAGATGAGATCTTATCATTGTCTCCACATGAGCTCATTAATGTCTCATTTATTACGCCAGAAAAGCCTTTTTGAGCATCAAGGAGATATATACACAGTGATGTAAAGTACTTAAGTAAAAACACTTCACAGTACTACTTAAGTAGTTTTTTGGGGTATCTGTACTTTACTTTACTATTTATATTTTTGACTACTTTTACTTCACTACATTCCTTAAGAAAATATTGTACTTTTTACTCCATACATTTTCCTTGACACCCAAAAGTGCTCGTTACATTTTGAATGCTTAGCAGGACAGGAAAATAGTCCAATTTACGCACTTATCAACCAAACATCCCTGGTCATCCCTACTACCTCTGATCTGGCAGACTCACTAAACACACATGATCTGTTTGTAAATGATGTCTGAATGTTGGAGTGTGCAGGTGGCTTTCTGTAAATAAAAAATACAAGATAATGGTGCCATCTGGTTTGCTTGATATAAGTTTGCTAAATTGAAATTATTTATACTTGATATTTTAAACCAAATACTTTTAGACTATTACTCAAGTAGAATTTTACTGAGTGACTTTTACTTGAGTAATTTTCTATTAAGGTATCTTTTACTTTTACTCAAGTATGACAATTGGGTACTTTTTCCATCACTGGATATACAGTTGAAGTCGAAAGTTTACATACACCTTAGCCAAATACATTTAAACAATTTTTTTCACAATTCCTGACATTTAATCAGAGTAAAAATTCCCTGTCTTAGGTCAGTTAGGATCACCACTTTAATTTAAAGAATGTGAAATGTCAGAATAATAGTAGAAAAAATTATTTATTTCAGCTTTTATTTCTTTCATCACATTCCCAGTGGGTCAGAAGTTTACATACACTCAATTAGTATTTGGTAGCATTGCCTTTAAATTGTTTTACTTTGGTCCAACGTTTCGGGTAGCCTTCCACAAGCTTCCCTCAATAAGTTGGGTGAATTTTGGGGCATTCCTCCTGACAGAGCTGGTGTAACAGTCAGGTTTGTAGGCCTTCTTGCTCGCACACGCTTTTTCAGTTCTATCCAAAGATTTTCTATAGGATTGCGGTCAGGGCTTTGTGATGGCCACTCCAATACCTTGACTTTGTTGTCCTTAAGCCATTTTGCCACAACTTTGGAAGTATGCTTGGGGTCATTGTCCATTTGGAAGACCCATCTGCGACCAAGCTTTAACTTCCTGACTGACGCCTTGAGATGTTGCTTCAATATATCCACAATTTTCCTCCCTCATGGTGGCATCTATTTTGTGAAGTGCACCAGTCCCTCCTGCAGCAAGGCACCCCCACAACATGATGCTGCCACCCCCGTGCTTCACGGTTGGGATGGTGTTCTTTGGCTTGCAAGCCTCCCCCCTTTTCCTCCAAACATAACGGTGGTCATTATGGTTAAACAGTTCTATTTTTGTTTCATCAGACCAGAGGACATTTCTCCAAAAAGTACAATCTTTGTTCCCATGTGCAGTTGCAAACCGTACTCTGGCTTTTTTATGGCGGTTTTGGAGCAGTGGCTTCTTCCTTGCTGAGCGGCCTTTCAGATTATGTCAATATAGGACTCGTTTTACTGTGGTTATATATACTTTTGTACCTGTTTCCTCCAGCATCTTCACAGGGTCCTTTGCTGTTGTTCTGGGATTGATTTGCACTTTTCGCACCAAGGTACGTTCATCTCGAGGAGACAGAACGCGTCTCCTTCCTGAGCGGTATGACGGTTGCGTGGTTCCATGGTGTTTATACTTGCGTGCTATTGTTTGTACAGATGAACGTGGTACCTTCAGTCGTTTGGAAATTGCTCCCAAGGATTCTTCTGAGGTCTTGGCTGAATCATTTTTATTTTCCCGTGATGTCAAGCAAAGAGGCACTGAGTTTGAAGGTAGACCTTGAAATACATCCACAGGTACACCTCCAATTGACTCAAATTATGTCAATTAGCCTATTAGAAGCTTCTAAAGCCGTGACATAATTTTCTGTTATTTTCCAAGCTGTTTAAAGGCACAGTCAACTTAGTGTATGTAAACTTCTGACCCACTGGAATTGTGATACAGTGAATTATAAGTGAAATAATCTGTCTGTAAACAATTGTTGGAAAAATTACTTGTCATGCACAAAGTAGATGTCCTAACCGACTTGCCAAAACTATAGTTTGTTAACAAGAATTTGTGGAGTGGTTGAAAATGAGTTTTAAGGACTCCAACCTCACATGCTGACCAGACCAGACACGTCGCGTGCACGAGCGTTACAAAATAAAAATATATATCATTCAATTATTGCATCCACACTGCTCGTGCGCGCCAACGAGCGTCTGCGTTGCCAAGGGCTAAAATAGAAGTCATTCCTATTTCTGACGCAGATCACGCTGCAGGTCCTGCCTCTCCCATCTTCTCATTGGTTTATAGAAGCAGGTATCCACGTGCCATCTTCTCATTGGTTATACCCGTGTGGGTGATTGAAAGATGAACTGTTTCGCCGGTTGTCGTGGTAATACTATGAAAGTGTAGATGCCAATCACCATATAAGTTCAATGATGAAAAAGCCTGGGAGGAGAGATGACTAGAAACGATTCGGTTGACCGTTTTATGTGTGGATTAATTGTCGGAGTAGAGGACCTTGTGCATTTCAGGTAAAATAACAACTCACTGTTTATATCCCAGGACAAATTAGCTAGCAACAGCAAGCTAGCTAAATAGGACAAATTAGCTAGCAAGTGCAAGCTAACTAGCTAAATTGCCATACATGTTTAATGCTTTTCGACCCGTACCCAAATTAATGTCATTGGTTCAGAGTTTGTTTTGATATTTTAACCTACGTGTCGTGATCACGTTTGGTGTAGGGGGACAAAATAAATGTATGCACGATAGCGCACGATGGCGCACGCGCACAGACGGTTTGGGTTCCGTGTAAGTGTATGTAAACTTCCGACTTCAACTGTATACATTGTAGAAATGTGCATGCATTAAACACATTCAAGTTTCATAACAACACATTCTTTAAATGTTAACTACTTTTAATGTTTAATGAACTAAAAACATACAACAAAAGTGACTGGGAAGAGGTTAGATCGCTTTAAATCCAAAATAGTATTGCTTGTAAAATAACAAAATATTCCAAATATGGCCATCTCTAAAACTGGTGTGAAATTGAAAGTGCTGTCATTAACCCTACTAAAAAAAACAGGAGCTGGCGCACGCACACCCCCAAAAAAGTTGCTACAGGTGCTGACTAACAGCAAGTAAACTGCATGCTATTAAAACATAAAGAGAGTTAAACACTATATACAGGCTCCCAGTAATTTATTGGGTAAACCACAAACGTTTCACCATCCCATTTAGACAGAGCCAAAGTGTAAAACTCCCTGCAAAATGCCTGGGGGGGCTGCCTAAAAAGCTGTCAGTCAGCACATACCAGCTCATAACTGGTACAAACTGTACCATCTTCACACCTAGTGAAACTCTGTTATAAATACTAAAAATGATTGCAAAAATATTACATGTGTCAAAATGGACCTGGAGTTCAACTGAAATGCAGCTTAACCCATATTAAATGACATAATGTATTAGGGTTTAGAGCTGGGAATTGCCAGGGACAATACAATATTATCGTGATACTTTGGTGACGATTCGATATGTTTTGCGATTCTCACTATTCTATATGTATTGAAATTCCATACTGTGATTTTATTGTGATTCCATGTTCCAAACATATTGCTCACTGACCATATGTCTGCTACAGAGAGACGCGTGAGCCATGAGAAGACAAGTTTTGATCCGTCATGGAAATAAATGCTGAAAACAAATTGAATCCCTTTTGGTGCAGGTACAGCCAACTAGCGCAAAAAAATAATATTGCGGCATTGTCATAACGATTCAATATAGTGTCAAAGATAATATCCTGATATGTAACCGTGTAGATGTTTTGCCACATCACTATTAGCGATGTCCCGATGCCAAAATATTACCCACAAAACAATGCATGTGAAGGTATCACGATACCGCTGCAAAACTTTTTTGTCACTGATATTCACATCTCGTATCAATATAACTCTGAATTTTACTTCACGCTATTCACAAATAGCACAAATATATGCCTGTGGTAGCTGCTGTGGTTGTGTGAATAGTGGTTACGGGGTCTGCCGTGGTCTCTGTAGCCCAAGCTGACTCATCTGTAGACCCCTTCCCCGCTCTCTCGCTCTGAGTGGTGCAAGTGGTGGGAATACTTAGAGGAAGTGTTCACCTTCTAGAGACGATCCCGAGAGTCGCTGTCGGCCTGGGGTGCAAGGGGTGGAGAAGGCATTGCAGGGTGCTGTGCCATGTGCTGTCCAGCCCCTCCAGCGTTAGGATATGCGCGGTAGAGTCGGGGACTTGTTAGGACGGAAGGGTGCAGTAGGTGGGTGGCCCCTGTGATAGGGGTCTTGAGAAGGTGCATGGGGGTCCTCCAGATAAAGGGGAGCTTTGTATGCCCCCGCTGAGGAGGAGACAGGGCAACATATCCTGGGGAGGGTAGCCTCAGCCGGTCAACGGCCCAGCGCTGTATCTAGAATGTCTGACAGAAACACAATGACAGAAAGAGGGTTTAGATTAAACAAAAGTTGCCACATTTAATATTGTGATCATAATGAAAAGAAAACAAGATATACAACACCAGTCAAAAGTTTGGACACACCTACTCATTCAAGGGTTTTGCTTTATTTTTACTATTTTCTACATTGTAGAATAAGAGTGAAGACATCAAAACCATGAAATAACACATGGAATCATGTAGTAAGCAAAAAAGTGTCAAACAAATCTAAATATATTTAACATTTGAGATTTTTCAAAGTAGCCACCCTTTGCCTTGATGACAGCTTGACTGCTCGTCGAAAATCTGATTCCAAAATTATGGGCATTATTATAACAGCCTCCACTCTTCTGGAAAGTCTTTCCACTAGATGTTGAACCATTTCTGTATGGCCCTCGCTTTGTGCATGGGGGCATTGTCATGCTGAAACAAGAAAGGGCCTTCCCCAAACTGTTGCCACAAAGTTAGAAGCACAGAATCGTCTAGACTGTCATTCTATGCTGTAGCATTAATATTTCCCTTCACTGGAACTAAGGGGCCTAGCCTGAACCATGAAAAACAGCCCCAGACCATTATTCCTCTTCCACCAAATTTTACAGATGGCACTCTGCATTGGGGCAGGTAGTGCTCTCTTGGCATCCGCCAAAACCAGATTCGTCCATCGAACTGCCAGATGGTGAAGCGTGATTCATCACTCCAGAGAACGCGTTTACACTGCTCCAGAGTCCAATGGCAGCGAGTCCAACCACTCCAGCCGACGCTTGGCATTGCGCACAGTGATCTTAGGCTTTTGTGCAGCTCCCCGGCCATGGATACCCATTTCATGAAGCTCCTGACAAATAAGTTATTGTGCTGATGTTGCTTCCAGAGGCAGTTTGGAACTCGGTAAAGTGTTGCAACCGAGGACAGACGATTTTTACACGCTATACGCTTCAGCACTCAGCAGTCCTGTTCTGTTAGTTTGTTAGGCCTACCACTTCCCGGCTGAGCCGTTATTTCCACTTCACAATAACAGCACTTACAGTTGACCGGGGCAGCTCGAGCAGGGCAGAAATCTGACCAACTGACTTGTTGGAAAGGTGGCATCCTATGACGGTGCCACGTTCAAAGTGACTGAGCTCTTCAGTAAGGCCATTCTACTACCAAAAAGTGTCTATGGTGATTGCATGGCTGTGTGCTCAATTGTATACACCTGTCAGCAACGGGTGTAGCTGAAATGGCCAAATCCACTAATTTGAAGGAGTGTCCATATACTTTTGTGTATATATCGTGTATGTGGTTGTTTCTCTTAAAACCTCTTAAGGATCCGCCCCTTTTCAATTTTCGCCTAAAATGACATACCCAAATCTAACACCCTGTAGCTCAGGACCTGAAGCAAGGATATGCATATTCTTGATACCATTTGAAAGGAAACACTTTGAAGTTTGTGGAAATCTGAAATTAAAATAGGAGAATATAACACATTAGATCTGGTAAAAGATAATACAAAGAAAAAAGCATGCGTTTTTGTTTTTGTACCATCTTTGAAATGCAAGAGAAAGGCCATAATGTATTATTCCAGCCCAGGCGCAATTTAGATTTTGGCCAATACATGGCAGCAATGTATGCGCAAAGTTTTAGACTGATCCAATGAACCATTGCATTTCTGTTCAAAATTTGGTACCGAGACTGCCCAAATGTGCCTAAATGGTTTATTAATAAGTTCATAACTGTGCACTCTCCTCGAACTATAGCATGGTATTCTTTCACTATAACAGCTGCTGTAAAGTGGACTGTGCAGTTCGATTAACAAGAATTTAAGCTTTCTGCCAATATCAGACATGTCTATGTCCTGGGAAATGTTCTTGTTACTTACAACCTCATGCTAATCGCATTAGCCTACGTTAGCTCAACCGTCCCGCGGGGACCAACCAATCCTGTAGAGGTTTTAAGTAGACATTTTGAAATGTAAGAAAATGCTCTTAGTCTCATTTTGGTGTTAAAGAGATGTAATTTGTGTCTAGGAGAAACAAAGGGGGAAAATATGGTCTCTTCTTGGATTTTGCTTTGCTATAGGAGAGATGATGCTGATGAAGATCACTACAGAAGTGATTAGTTGTGCTGTCTGTAGACTCCAATGCCCTCAACTCTTTCTCCCCATTTTCTTTCACACTTTCTTTGTGACCTGGGACTCCAGTAAAGCGATTCATCCTAACATAGTGAAGCTTCTGGGTAATCCAACACTCAAGGACTCCAAGTGGATCATCCCCATGGAGTTCATCTTTGGAGAGGAACTGGAGACAACCATCTTCAAATCACAAAAATCTAAAATACAGGTCTGCCTATGGATCCCACTGCTGCCACCAAACATGCATGTGACAGTGTTGACAAAAGTTCACAGAAAAACTCATCTAAATATATTTGATAAATAAATATCTAAGCCTACAGGATTTTCAGGGGGCGTTCCAAACATTATTACAAAAAAGTGCAAGTTAACTCATCAGTTGATAATGAAAGCCTTTGATTTCCCACAGTTAACTCCATCTATAAAGGCCACCATCATCACAGGCATGTGTGAAGGACTGCTTCACCTACACAGCAAAGATATCGTACATCAGGACCTCAAGCCTGAGAACATCATGGTGAGACAGGCATTAAAATAGTTGTTGTTTTAATGTTCTTCATTAATTATGCAAGACTTCCGAAGCAGTAGTTCATCTGTTGTTGGGAATAAAGGACATTATCACGCTAAATGCTTCAATTAGATATAAAACAATATTTTTCCATCCCTCTCAAATAATCTCTTCCAGGTAGAGCATGACACTCACCGACCTGTGATCATTGATATGGGACTGGCCAAATTCTTCCGCAATGGCCTAAATTCTGCCGTGGATATGGGCAATGAGGCCTACTCTCCACCTGAGGTCCTGCAGAGGAGGGGCCACCGAGACCAGCGTTCAGACGTGTGGGCTATGGGTAAAATCATTGCTGAACTCTGTGCCAGAGTCAGGCTGCACACCCCCAGTGTCTGTCCGGCTAAGATCCAGGAGATCCTCAGTCTCCAAGGACAGCAGTACTGTAACGCTGTCTGTAGGATGGTGCAGAGCGACCCCACAGTGCGAGCCACCATGGCCGGGATCATGCCAGAGATACGAAGGGCAGTGGGAGGTGGCAACACCGGGGAGCAACAAAGAGGACATCTTCCGACACCCTTTCCTCACACTGAGATAAAAGTAACATCGCCACGTCCTCAAGCTCCTGTACAGAATTCAACCCCTCTATCAAGAGCTGAGTGCGCAGCCTCACCAAGGCCTGAGGTCAAGACGCTAGTGCGAGCTCCTGTGCGAGCGCCTTCTCCATCGAGATGGGAGCGTGCAGCCTTGCCAAAGACTGAGGTCAAGACTGAGGTCAAGACAACACTGCAACCACAACCCGTACAGCGTTCACCTTCCCCGTCAAGGTGGGAGCGTGCAGCCTTGCCAAAGACTGAGGTCAAGACTGAGGTCAAGACAACACTGCAACCACAACCCGTACAGCGTTCACCTTCCCCGTCAAGGTGGGAGCGTGCAGCCTTGCCAAAGACTGAGGTCAAGGCGACACTGCAACCACTACCCGTACAGCGATCACCTTCCCCGTCAAGATGGGAGCGTGCAGCCTCTCCAAATCCTGAAGTCACAAACTCACCATCTCCCCTTCCAAAGGTAGACAAGGGTAATGCACTGGTTCCATCAGGCATGGTTCAACCCAGTCAAGATGTCCTGAAACAGCTTCTCTACGACGAGGCCTTGAAGGGTCTCCCATGCCCACTCCCAACAACGGGCAAGGTGCGAATCCGCCGTTATGAGCAAAGGAATGGGGAAGTGGAGACTTGGGAGCAAAAGGAGGTGGAGACTGAAGGAGGGAGGATAGTCAAGTTTGAGGAGGTGATGTTTAACAACAAGTCATAAGTAGGTTATTGAGAGGTTGCGAGTTGATTTGACTCTGCTTCTGAAATAGTTGGGAGTTGATTTGACTCTGGTCACTACCCTTACATCCTTCATTGTAAAAGTCTGACATTTTTATGGAGAATGGGAAGAGTATATTTGGGAGGTGGGACAAACTAATGGAAGTGCCTAAAAACAAAGTGGCACAATATCCCACTACGTGAGAGCCCCCCCCCCCCAAAAAGACTATTAACAACAAAAGTTGTCTTGCACTGGTAAGAAGGAAACATTTGAGTGAGTTAAGGTTGAGTAAGGATTTAGGGATGATCTTGAATGTACTATCACTTCTTCTAATGCTACATCATGTTACAGTATGGCTACAATGTTGCACAACTG
This sequence comes from Salvelinus alpinus, assembly GCF_045679555.1. Lineage (NCBI taxonomy): Eukaryota > Metazoa > Chordata > Actinopteri > Salmoniformes > Salmonidae > Salvelinus > Salvelinus alpinus. The sequence continues at coordinate 48,415,986 of NC_092089.1, read as the reverse complement.
GTTAGGTGACAGTGTACAGAGGCACCTGGAGTCAAATAACTATCTGTGAATGTTTTTTAAAACTTTTTGTTTTGTTAATCTCATCCTTGTTGCAAATCAGTTGACTCTTTAGCTCTATATCATACATTTGACTGTGTACATACAGTACCAGTCAATAGTTTGGGCACTCCAACTCATTCAAGGGTTTTTCGTTTCTTTTTACTATTTTCTACATTGTAGAATAATAGTGAAGACATAAAAACTTTGAAATAACACATATAGAATCATGTAATACCCCCAAAAAGTTTTAAAAATCAAAAACTATTTTAGATTTTAGATTCTTCAAAGTAGCCACCCTTTGCCTTGATCACAGCTTTGCACACTCTTGGCATTCTCTCAACCAGCTTCACCTGGAATGCTTTTCCAACAGTCTTGAAGGAGTTCCCACATATGCTGAGCACTTGTTGGTTGCTTTACCTTCACTCTGCGGTCCAACTCATCCCAAACCATCTCAAGTGGGTTGAGATCGGGTGATTGTGGAGGCCAGGTCATCTGATGTAGCACTCCATTGCTCTCCTCCTTCTTGGTCAAATAGCCCTTACACACTGTCCTGTTGAAAAACAAATGATAGTCCCTCTAATTGCTAACCAGATGGGGTGGTGTATTGCTGCAGAATGCTTTGGTAGCCATGCTGGTTAAAAGTGTGCCTTGAATTCCAAATAAATCACAGACAGTGTCACCAACAAAGCACCCCCACACCATCACACCTCCTCCTCCATGCTTCACGTGGGAACTACACATGCAGAGATCATCCATTCACCTACTCTGCGTCTCACAAAGACACGACGGTTGGAACCAAAAATCTCAAATTTGGACTCATTAGACCAAGGACAGATTTCCTTGGTCTAAGCAAGTGTTTCTTGGCCCAAGCAAGTCTCTTCTTATTATTGGTGTCCTTTAGTAGTGGTTTCTTTGCAGGAATTTGACCATGAAGGCCTGATTTATGCAGTCTCCTCTGAACAGTTGATGTTGAGATGTGTCTGTTACTTGAACTCTGTGAAGCATTTATTTGGGCTGCAATCTGAGGTCCAGTTAACTCTAATGAACTTATCCTCTGCAGCAGAGATAACTCTGGGTCTTCCTTTCCTGCGAGCCAGTTTCATCATTGCGCTTGATGGTTTTTGCGACTGACTGCACTTGAAGAAAGTTCTTGAAATGTTCCGTATTGACTGACCTTTATGTCTTAAAGTAATGATGGACTGTCGTTTCTCTTTGCTTATTTGAACGGTTCCTTCCATAATATGGACTTGGTCATTTTACCAAATATACCACACCTACCGTGTCACAACACAACTGCTCAAACGCATTAATTTGTGGAATTTCTTTCCTTCTTAACTTTTAACAAGGCACACCTGTTAACTGAAATGCTTTCCAAGTGACTACCTCATGAAGCTGGTTGAGAGAATGCCAAGTGTGATAAGCTGTCATCAAGGCAAAGTGCAGCTACTTTGAAGAATCTCAAATATAAAATAGATTTGGATTTGTTTAACACTTTTTTGGTTCCTACATGATTCCATATGTGTTATTTCGTAGTTTTGATATCTTCACTATTATTCTACAATGTAGAAAATAGTAAAAATAAAGAAAAACCCTTGAATGAGTAACAAACTTTCAAACTTTTGTCCAAACTTTTGACTGATTTCTATAGTAATAAGCATTTGTTTTGTATCATCTAAGACAAAAAAGTTGTTACATTTTTCTTACTCTTAAGAATAAAAGCATATATTTATGAAAATGACTGTGTTATCCTCTTTACAACAACAGTGTTCAAAATAACCTTTTGCAAGACTATCAACCAGAGCTGTGTTCAGAAACGGTATCCCACACAGTTCATCCACTTCATCCAGTCAGAAGGAACTTCAATGGTGTTTCAGTAATCATTTTGTTAATCAATCATTGTATAAAGTCACTCTGGACTGTGCAGGCTTCATTGAGAGAAGAGAAATTAAATCAGAAATGTCACATTGTCAGTGAGGTCCATCTTCTGGCGCAGTCACCCTGGACATTATATCCACGTCATAATGGAGTGAAAGTCAAGTTCAACATCGACTGAAGCCAAAGAACACACATACAGACATGATAATACGAAATGATGATATGATAATAAACCATGGCATGAAGTGATAAAAGGTACATACTGTACAGTACATATAGCATGTAGCATACGTCTTACGAATCACTACACAAGCATACACTGTAGCATGCTTCAGGAGACTCAAATGTGAAGTCATGTCAGTGGTCTGTGTGTGGTTCTCTGTACATTCCGCTCATCTAATACAGGGTCTGTGTGTCATGCATAATCAGGCTTCATATGGAGTAGAAAAGGTAAAGACATAGCCTACATAGTGAAGCAGGTCATCCAAGAGATTCCTAGATCAGATAGTAGCGCACACACAAAAACACACAAACCTCAGCATACCTGCAGTCAGTGGAAGCCCATCTATCCCTACGTCAGCATGCAACCACATGCACAGCTATCAGACATCCAATGTCTCTCTCTCGCATTATTTGGCGTTATTTAGGATTGCCATAACAAAGGGGTTGAATACTTATTGACTCAAGACATTTCAGCTTTTCATTTTTAATTAATCTGTAAACATTTCAAAAAGCATAATTCCACTTTGACATTATGGGGCATTGTGTATAGACCAGTAACAATCTCAATTTAATCCATTTTAAATTCAGGCTGTAACACAAAAATGTGGAATAAGTCAAGGGGTATGAATACTTTCTGAAGGCACTGTAATTGGTGGAACGACCCATATGCTATTGCATTATCAGTTGCTGAAAGAGGTTTTTCATGTATTTATTCTATCAACTAGTTATCACTAGATTGCTATCACTAGAAACCGGTTCCATTTGTCATGACGTTGGCCTGGGGGTAGGTTTATGACAGTCATAAATACCTCTTCCCCTCTTTTTCCCTCTCTCTACCCTACTGATGTGAAAATTGAAAACCCCTTTGTTAACATAGAGATTCTGGGAACATCAGAAAGGTGGGGGGAAATGAACTATATTCTGGTAATCCCACCAATTGAACATATGCGGTGGTACTTAATGTATATTATGTCAGTTCGGTTGTCATCTGGCACATTCTCATCAATGATAGAATGACATAAACTCTACAGTGGAAAGTCTACACATCAGAGTTATTGGATTCACATGGAATTGTTGTTCAATGCTCTCTCAACACACACACCACTCCGGCCCTCCCCACCACTCAATCACTCAGTAACAGCCTGCCTCACTGCCTAACAGTCAGCAGCAGGTCACGGTGAAATATATATATTTTTAAGAGAAATGCCATGGCAGCCACGGTGCACATTAGAAATAGCCTAAAAAAATGCAACCAGCAACCAATACATTTTCAACCGAGTCACCGTTTTCAAAGTAGCCCAATTTGCTAGGAAACCATGGACATGGCAACCCTGGCCGTACTCACCACCCTCTGTAGGGCCTTGTGGTCGGGTGCCTTGCAGTTGCCGTACCAAGCAGTGATGCGCTCAATGGTGCAGTTGTAGAACTTTTTGACGATCTGAGGGCCCATGCCAAAACTTTTCAACCTCCTGAGGGAGAAAAATGGCACTGCTGTGTCCTCTTCGCAAGTGTCTGTGTGTGTGTGGACCAAGTTTATTCCTTAGTGATGTGGAAACCGAGGAACTCGAAGCTCTCGACCTGCTCCACTACAGCCCCATAATTTCCTGCAGTCCACGATCAGCTCCTTTGTCTTGCTGACATTGAGGGAGAGGTTGTTGTCCCGGCACCACACTGCCAGGTCTCTGAGCTCCTCCTTATAGGTTGCCTCATTGTCATCGGTGATCAGTCCTACCACTATTTTGTCATCAGCAAACTTGAAGACGGTGTTGGAGTCGTGCTTGCCCACGCAGTCGTGGGTGGACAGGGGGTACAGGAGGGGATTAAGCACACACCTCTGAGGGGCCCCCGTGTTGATGGTCAGCGTGGCGGATGTGTTGTTGCCTACCCTCACTGTCTGGGATCGGCCCGTCAGGGAGTCCAGCATTCAGTAGCAGAGGGAGGTGTTCAGTCCCAGGGTCCTGAGCTTGATGATGAGCCTGGAGGGGACTATTGTGTTGAATGCTGATCTAAAATCAATGAACAGCATTCTTACATAGGTATTCATTTTGTCAAGGTGGGTGAGGGCAGTGTGGAGTGCAATAGAGATTGCGTCATCAGCGGATCTGTTGGGGCGGTATAAGAATTGGAGTTGGTTCAGGGTGTCTGGGATGATGGTGTTGATGTGAGCTATGACCAGCCTCAAAGCATTTCATAACTATAGATGTGAGCGGTACGGGTCGATAGTCATTTAGGCAGGTTACCTTGCCATTCTTGGGCACGGAGACTATGGTGGTCTGCTTGAAACAAGTTGGTATTACAGACCGGGTCAGGGATAGGTTGAAAATGTCAGTGAAGACACTTGCCAGCTGGTCAACTCATGCTCTGAGTACGTGTCCTGGTATTCCGTCTGGCCCCACAGCCTTCCAAATGTTAACCTGTTAAAAGGTCTTACTCTTATCGGCTACGTAGAGCGAGATCACACAGAACAGCTAGTACTCTCATGCATGGTTCAGTGTTGCTTGCCTCGAAGCAAGCATAGAAGGCATTTCGCTCCTCTGGTAGGCTTGCTATCTGTGATAGTTTGCAAGCCCTGCCACATCCGTCGAGCATCAGAGCCGGCAAAGTAGAATGCGATCTTAGTCCTGTATTAACACTTTACCTGTTTGATGGCTCGTTGGACGTCGTAGCAGTATTTCTTATAAGGGTCCGGATTAGTGTTATGGTCTTTGAAAGCAGCAGCTCTAGCCTTTAGCTCAGTGCGGATGTTGCCTGTAATCCATGGCTTCTGTTTGGGTTATGTACATACGGTCCAGGGTTTCCGTCAGGAAAATGTGGCACCGGACAACATTTACCGGCCATTTGAGAAATTTACCAGACCCATGTGCATTGGGTGCATAACTCAAAAGGTAATTTGCAGGAAAACACCATTCTAAACAGCACACATGGGAAAGCACCTAAACAGCACAGCTGATAGCGGTTCCATATCCTCTACGGCAGGTATCCCAAACTGGGGTACTGGGTTAATTAAAATTGACTAATTTCCTCATATGAACTGTAACTTAGTAAAATCTTTCAAATTGTTACGTTTATATTTTTGTTCAGAATAGATATTATGCTAGTTATTATAGACCAGGTACCCCCAGGGGAACGCACAATGCCGTCGGGGGTACGCCAAATATGTCACGCCCTGGCCATAGAGAGGTTTTTATTCTCTATTTTGGTTAGGCCAGGGTGTGACTAGGGTGGGCATTCTAGTTTCTTTATTTCTATGTTTTCTATTTCTTTGTGTTTGGCCGGGTGTGGTTCTCAATCAGAGGCAGCTGTCTATCGTTGTCTCTGATTGGGAATCATACTTAGGCAGCCTTTTTTCCTTTCGCATTTGTGGGTAGTTATCTTTGTTAGTGGCACTATAGCCCTGTTAAGCTTCACGGTTGTGTCTTCGTCTCTTGTTTTGTTGGCGACATTTACATTTAATAAAAGAAAATGTACGCTCACAACGCTGCACCTTGGTATCCTTCCGACGACAGACGTGACAAAATAAAAATGTGATTAACTTTTTTTTTTTTACATTCCATTTATATTTTCCAACGTGGCTATACATTTGAGTGAGTTTTTTTCTCTCGCATTAGTAGCCTCGTTTCACTGCCAAAAATAAAAATAACCATCTAGTGTTCAGCGAAATAACAACACAATGTCAAATACAGGTAGCCTAGTCAAATAATTAACAACCAATCACATTAACCATTACTCTCTCGCGGGACATCCATTAACGGTCCGTATGTAGCCAAACGTAGCTGCTGCTCATTCCTGTTTGCTCAAAAATGCATAAATGGTTTAAAAAAGTAAGACCCGCGTCCATAGAGGCACATGTCAGCTCTACTGGTACTACTGCTACTACCAGCAGTACTACACCTGTCGACAACACAAGTTGTTCTGCTTCCACGAGCACATGAAGTGCTAGCATCAGTAATTCTACATTTGTTGTTAGCCCAGCTAGCATGGACACTGACAGTTGTGATTCTGATGCAGCCAAAGAGCTACTGCCCCCTTACCCGGGAAAGCACCGAACAACAGACAGGAACATTGGACCATCAAAGAGGCGCAAATATGATGAGAACTACATTGATTTGGGGTTCACTTATATTGGGAGTAGTGCCTTTCCTCAGCTACAGTACTATCACAACTCGATGAAACCTTCACTCTTGCGCAGACATTTAGAAAAAAAACATGCCAATTTGAAAAATGTTGGAGCGAGAATTAAGACGACTTTCGAGAAGTAAGACATGTATAAAAGCAACAGATACCATTAATAAGAAGGAGCTAGAAGCGTCTTATATGGTGAGCTACCGAGTGGCTAGGACAGGCAAGCCCCATACTATTGTGGAGGGCTTAATTCTTCCTGCTGCCACGGATATGGCTGGGACAATGCTGGGGGAAAAAGGCCAAAAACACTATACAGACAATATCTTCATCAAACAACACTGTTTCAAGACGCATCAGTGACATGGCAGGAGATGTTTTGAAACAATTACTGCTTCACATACAAGCCAGTGAATTTGATGTGTTACAGCTGGATGAGTCAACAGACGTGGCGGGCCTGGCACAGCTCCTGGTATATGTCTGTTACGTTTATGTTAAGGTCAATTAAGGAAGGCATCCTTTTCTGCAAACCACTGGAAACCAGGACAACAGGAGAGGATATTTTTAAAGTACTGGACAGCTTTGTGACATCAAATGGACTTTGGTGGTCAAGATGTGTTGGTATCTGTACTGATGGCACAAAAGCCGTGACAGGGAGACAGTGGAGTGGTAACACGCGTGCAAGCAGTTGATCCCGACGCCACTTGGGTACACTGCAGCATCCACCGAGAGGCTCTTGCTGCCAAGGGAATGCCTGACGGCTTGAAAGACGGTTTGGACACTACAGTGAAAACTTTGTTAAAGCAAGGCCCCTGAACTCTCGTGTATTTTCTGCACTATTCAATGATATGGGCAGCGACCATTTAACGCTTTTACAACATATAGAAGTTTGCTGTTAATCAAGTGGCAAAGTATTGACATGTTTTTTTAAATTGAGAGACAAGCTTAAAGTTTTCTTTGCTGACCATAATTTTCACTTGTCTGACCGCTTGCACGATGACGAGTTTCTCAAAACACTGACCTATCTGGGTGATGTTTTTTCTCGCCTAAATTATCTGAATCTAGGATTACAGGGACTCTCTGTAACTATATTCAATGTGCGGGACAAAATTGAGGCTATGATTAAGAAGTTGGAGCTCTTCTCGGTCTGCAATAACAAGGACCACACACAGGTCTTTCCATCATTGTATGATTCTATGTGTGCAAATAAACTCAAGCTTACGGGCAACGTCAAATGTGATATAGCGAAGCACCTGAGTGAGTTGGATGCGCAATTACGCAAGTACTTTCCCGAAACGGTTAACTCAAACAACTGGATTTGTTATCCCTTTCATGCCCTGCTTCCAATCCACTTACCAATATCTTAACAAGAGATCCTCATCGAAATTGCAGCAACGGTTCTGTGAAAATTGAAAATTGGTTTTCTGGATTGGGATACGCTCAGAGTATCCTGCCTTGGCAAAACACGCTGTTAAGACACCGATGCCCTTTGCAACCACGTACCTATGTGTGAGTGGATTCTCCACCCTCACTAGCATGAAAACTAAACACAGGCACAGACTGAGTGTGGAAAATGATTTAAGACTGAGGCTCTCTCCAATACAAACCAACATTGCAGAGTTATGTGCATCCTTTCAAGCACACCCTTCTCATTAACCTGTGGTGAGTTAATCACAATTTTCAATGAACAAATAAAGTTTTATATGTTAGATTGTTAAATAAAGAGAAAAATGATTGATTATTATTATATTATTATTTGTGCCCTGGTCCTATAAGAGCTCTTTGTCACTTCCCACGAGCCAGGTTGTGACAAAAACAGACACTCGTTCTTATGTTTAATAAATGTATTGTATATTGTGTGTGTGGCAGGCTTACAATGATGGCAAAAACATTTGAGAGTGTGCTGACTCTAGTGCTAGTAGACTCTAGTATGCAGCTGGAGGTTGAATGTTTGAAGGGGTACGGGACTGTAAAAAGTTTGGGAACCACTGCTCTTTATGGTAGAGTGGCCAGACTGAAGCCACTTTTCAGTAATAGGCACATGACAACCCGCTTGGAGTTTTCCAAAAGGCGCCTAAAGACTCTCGACCATGAGAAACCAGATTATCTGATCTGATGAAACCAAGATTGAACTTTTTGGCCTGAATGCCAAGCTGATGAAACCAAGATTGAACTTTTTGGCCTGAATGCCAAGCGTCACGTCTGGAGGATACCATCTCTACGTCAAAGCATGGTGGTGGCAGCATCATGCTGTGGGGATGTTTTTCAGCAGCAGGGATTGGGAGACATAAACTCTACAGTGGAAAGTCTACACATCAGAGTTATTGGATTCACATGGAATTGTTGTTCAATTTAAATGTTTGAATATGAAATTATTCGTGATGGGAATGAAATGTGATTTTAGCTTCTAAAATGTGAGAATTGGGTTTTCATGAGTGAATTAGGCCCGACTCAGTGGCCCGCCCACGTGAAGAGACATAGGTTGTAAATGATGAAACACACCCCTTTTCTCCCTCAACTATATAAGCCCTTGACGAAAATGTAACCTTCCTGTTCCAAGGATGTGAGGATGACGGTCTCTCCTCTCCCTTACTTAACTCAGCCAATTGCTGTAGTGCTCTCTCAACACACACACCACTCCGGCCCTCCCCACCACTCAATCACTCAGTAACAGCCTGCCTCACTGCCTAACAGGTAGCAGCAGGTCACGGTGAAATATATATATTTTTAAGAGAAATGCCATGGCAGCCACGGTGCACATTAGAAATAGCCTAAAAAACTGCAACCAGCAACCAATACATTTTCAACCGAGTCACCGTTTTCAAAGTAGCCCAATTTGCTAGGAAACCATGGACATGGCAACCCTGGCCGTACTCACCACCCTCTGTAGGGCCTTGTGGTCGGGTGCCTTGCAGTTGCCGTACCAAGCAGTGATGCTCTCAATGGTGCAGTTGTAGAACTTTTTGACGATCTGAGGGCCCATGCCAAAACTTTTCAACCTCCTGAGGGAGAAAAATGGCACTGCCGTGTCCTCTTCGCAAGTGTCTGTGTGTGTGTGGACCAAGTTTATTCCTTAGTGATGTGGAAACCGAGGAACTCGAAGCTCTCGACCTGCTCCACTACAGCCCCATAATTTCCTGCAGTCCACGATCAGCTCCTTTGTCTTGCTGACATTGAGGGAGAGGTTGTTGTCCCGGCACCACACTGCCAGGTCTCTGAGCTCCTCCTTATAGGTTGCCTCATTGTCATCGGTGATCAGTCCTACCACTATTTTGTCATCAGCAAACTTGAAGACGTTGTTGGAGTCGTGCTTGCCCACGCAGTCGTGGGTGAACAGGGGTACAGGAGGGGATTAAGCACACACCTCTGAGGGGCCCCCGTGTTGATGGTCAGCGTGGCGGATGTGTTGTTGCCTACCCTCACTGTCTGGGATCGGCCCGTCAGGGAGTCCAGCATTCAGTAGCAGAGGGAGGTGTTCAGTCCCAGGGTCCTAAGCTTGATGATGAGCCTGGAGGGGACTATTGTGTTGAATGCTGATCTAAAATCAATGAACAGTATTCTTACATAGGTATTCATTTTGTCAAGGTGGGTGAGGGCAGTGTGGAGTGCAATAAAGATTGCGTCATCAGCGGATCTGTTGGGGCGGTATAAGAATTGGAGTTGGTCCAGGGTGTCTGGGATGATGGTGTTGATGTGAGCTATGACCAGCCTCAAAGCATTTCATAACTATAGATGTGAGCGGTACGGGTCGATAGTCATTTAGGCAGGTTACCTTGCCATTCTTGGGCACGGAGACTATGGTGGTCTGCTTGAAACAAGTTGGTATTACAGACTGGGTCAGGGATAGGTTGAAAATGTCAGTAAAGACACTTGCCAGCTGGTCAACTCATGCTCTGAGTACGTGTCCTGGTATTCCGTCTGGCCCCACAGCCTTCCAAATGTTAACCTGTTTAAAGGTCTTACTCTTATCGGCTACGGAGAGCGAGATCACACAGAACAGCTAGTACTCTCGTGCATGGTTCAGTGTTGCTTGCCTCGAAGCAAGCATAGAAGGCATTTCGCTCCTCTAGTAGGCTTGCTATCTGTGATAGTTTGCAAGCCCTGCCACATCCATCGAGCATCAGAGCCGGCAAAGTAGAATGCGATCTTAGTCCTGTATTAACACTTTACCTGTTTGATGGCTCGTTGGACGTCGTAGCAGTATTTCTTATAAGGGTCCGTATTAGTGTTATGGTCTTTGAAAGCAGCAGCTCTAGCCTTTAGCTCAGTGCGGATGTTGCCTGTAATCCATTGCTTCTGTTTGGGTTATGTACATACGGTCCAGGGTTTCCGTCAGGAAAATGTGGCACCGGACAACATTTACCAGCCATTTGAGAAATTTACCAGACCCATGTGCATTGGGTGCATAACTCAAAAGGTAATTTGCAGGAAAACACCATTCTAAACAGCACACATGGGAAAGCACCATTCTAAACAGCACAGCTGATAGCGGTTCCATATCCTCTACGGCAGGTATCCCAAACTGGGGTACTGGGTTAATTAAAATTGACTAATTTCCTCATATGAACTGTAACTTAGTAAAATCTTTGAAATTGTTGCGTTTATATTTTTGTTCAGAATAGATATTATGCTAGTTATTATAAACCAGGTACCCCCAGGGGAACGCACAATGCCGTCGGGGGTACGCCAAATATGTCACGCCCTGGCCATAGAGAGGTTTTTATTCTCTATTTTGGTTAGGCCAGGGTGTGACTAGGGTGGGCATTCTAGTTTCTTTATTTCTATGTTTTCTATTTCTTTGTGTTTGGCCGGGTGTGGTTCTCAATCAGAGGCAGCTGTCTATCGTTGTCTCTGATTGGGAATCATACTTAGGCGGCCTTTTTTCCTTTCGCATTTGTGGGTAGTTATCTTTGTTAGTGGCACTATAGCCCTGTTAAGCTTCACGGTTGTGTCTTCGTTTCTTGTTTTGTTGGCGACATTTACATTTAATAAAATAAAATGTACGCTCACAACGCTGCACCTTGGTCTCCTTCCGACGACAGCCGTGACAAAATAAAAATGTGATTAAATTTTTTTTTTTTATTACATTTATATTTCCAACGTGGCTATACATTTGGGTGAGGTTTTTTTCTCGCATGAGTAGCCTCGTTTCACTGCCAAAAATAAAATTAACCATCTAGTGTTCAGCGAAATAACAACACAATGTCAACTACAGGTAGCCTAGTCAAATAATTAACAACCAATCACATTAACCATTACTCTCTCACGGGACATCCATTAACGGTCCGTATGTAGCCAAACGTAGCTGTTGCTCATTCCTGTTTGCTCGAAAATGCAAAAATGGTTTAAAAAAGTAAGACCCGTGTCCATAGAGGTACGTCAGCTCTACTGGTACTACTGCTACTACCAGCAGTACTACACCTGCACCTGTCGACAACACAAGTTGTTCTGCTTCCACGAGCACATGAAGTGCTAGCATCAGTAATTCTACATTTGTTGTTAGCCCAGCTAGCATGGACACTGACAGTTGTGATTCTGATGCAGCCAAAGAGCTACTGCCCCCTTACCCGGGAAAGCACCGAACAACAGACAGGAACATTGGACCATCGAAGAGGCGCAAATATGATGAGAACTACATTGATTTGGGGTTCACTTATATTGGGAGTAGTGCCTTTCCTCAGGTACAGTACTATCACAACTCAATGAAACCTTCACTCTTGCGCAGACATTTAGGAACAAAACATGCCAATTTGAAAAATTTTGGAGCGAGAATTAAGACGACTTTCGAGAAGTAAGACATGTATAAAAGCAACAGATACCATTAATAAGGGGCTAGAAGCGTCTTATATGGTGAGCTACCGAGTGGCTAGGACAGGCAAGCCCCATACTATTGTGGAGGGCTTAATTCTTCCTGCTGCCACGGATATGGCTGGGACAATGCTGGGGGAAAAGGCCAAAAACACTATACAGACAATAACTTCATCAAACAACACTGTTTCACGACGCATCAGTGACATGGCAGGAGATGTTTTGAAACAATTACTGCTTCGCATACAAGCCAGTGAATTCGATGTGTTACAGCTGGATGAGTCAACAGACGTGGCGGGCCTGGCACAGCTCCTGGTATATGTCTGTTACGTTTATGGGGGGTCAATTAAGGAAGGCATCCTTTTCTGCAAACCACTGGAAACCAGGACAACAGGAGAGGATATTTTTAAAGTACTGGACAGCTTTGTGACATCAAATGGACTTTGGTGGTCAAGATGTGTTGGTATCTGTACTGATGGCACAAAAGCCGTGACAGGGAGACAGTGGAGTGGTAACACGCGTGCAAGCAGTTGATCCCGACGCCACTTGGGTACACTGCAGCATCCACCGAGAGGCTCTTGCTGCCAAGGGAATGCCTGACAGCTTGAAAGACGTTTTGGACACTACAGTGAAAATGGTTAACTTTGTTAAAGCAAGGCCCCTGAACTCTCGTGTATTTTCTGCACTATGCAATGATATGGGCAGCGACCATTTAACGCTTTTACAACATATAGAAGTTTGCTGTTAATCAAGTGGCAAAGTATTGACATGTTTTTTTATATTGAGAGACAAGCTTAAAGTTTTTTTTGCTGACCATAATTTTCACTTGTCTGACCGCTTGCACGATGACGAGTTTCTCAAAACACTGACCTGTCTGGGTGATGTTTTTTCTCGCCTAAATTATCTGAATCTAGGATTACAGGGACTCTCTGTAACTATATTCAATGTGCGGGACAAAATTGAGGCTATGATTAAGAAGTTGGAGCTCTTCTCGGTCTGCAATAACAAGGACCACACACAGGTCTTTCCATCATTGTATGATTCTATGTGTGCAAATGAACTCAAGCTTACGGGCAACGTCAAATGTGATATAGCGAAGCACCTGAGTGAGTTGGATGCGCAATTACGCAAGTACTTTCCCGAAACGGTTAACTCAAACAACTGGATTCGTTATCCCTTTCATGCCCTGCTTCCAATCCACTTACCAATATCTGAACAAGAGATCCTCATCGAAATTGCAGCAACGGTTCTGTGAAAATTGAAAATTGGTTTTCTGGATTGGGATACGCTCAGAGTATCCTGCCTTGGCAAAACACGCTGTTAAGACACTGATGCCCTTTGCAACCACGTACCTATGTGTGAGTGGATTCTCCACCCTCACTAGCATGAAAACTAAACACAGGCACAGACTGAGTGTGGAAAATGATTTAAGACTGAGGCTCTCTCCAATACAAACCAACATTGCAGAGTTATGTGCATCCTTTCAAGCACACCCTTCTCATTAACCTGTGGTGAGTTAATCACAATTTTCAATGAACAAATAAAGTTTTATATGTTAGATTGTTAAATAAAGAGAAAAATTATTGATTATTATTATATTATTATTTGTGCCCTGGTCCTATAAGAGCTCTTTGTCACTTTCCACGAGCCAGGTTGTGACAAAAACAGACACTCGTTCTTATGTTTAATAAATGTATTGTATATTGTGTGTGTGGCAGGCTTACAATGATGGCAAAAACATTTGAGAGTGTGCTGACTCTAGTGCTAGTAGACTCTAGTATGCAGCTGGAGGTTGAATGTTTGAAGGGGTACGGGACTGTAAAAAGTTTGGGAACCACTGCTCTTTATGGTAGAGTGGCCAGACTGAAGCCACTTTTCAGTAATAGGCACATGACAACCCGCTTGGAGTTTTCCAAAAGGCGCCTAAAGACTCTCGACCATGAGAAACCAGATTATCTGATCTGATGAAACCAAGATTGAACTTTTTGGCCTGAATGCCAAGCTGATGAAACCAAGATTGAACTTTTTGGCCTGAATGCCAAGCGTCACGTCTGGAGGATACCATCTCTACGTCAAAGCATGGTGGTGGCAGCATCATGCTGTGGGGATGTTTTTCAGCAGCAGGGATTG